>NC_041400.2:122392244-122429744 GCF_900747795.2 Erpetoichthys calabaricus
GAGCCCCCTAGTGAAGTAATATATAAGAAGCACATTTCATATAAATATAAATTATTAAACAGTAAAATCTTCATCTGTAATTTGCTACCGTGGCTATTCGTTTGTCTGTCCAGGATTTTAAATCACCTGTAGCTCGCAAACCGTTTCACCTATTGACTTGAAATCTGGTACACATATAGAACGTCACGTCTACTATCCGCTTTATGGGTGATGATTGTATTACTCTTTTTATCCATCCATCCATCCATTTTCCAACCCGCTGAATCCGAACACAGGGTCACGGGGGTCTGCTGGAGCCAATCCCAGCCAACACAGGGCACAAGGCAGGAAACAATCCTGGGTTTTTATCTTTATTTTATTGTAGAATCAACTCCCATCTGCGCACACCAGGGCGGCCGTGGGCGGATGCGTATGGTGTATTCACTCCACGTTATCGTGCATTGCGCTGTCACTGGTATTTTGATAAAAGAATTTGAACAACATATAAGAACCGTATAAATTATTAAACAGTAAAACATTAACATTTAAGAAGTAAAGTTACATTAAGTACTACTGCAGTGCCTTCGGGTATACCTCATTTTTTGTTTGCCCATTACATGCTTAAATGTATACATTTTTTGGTGCAACTACCAGAGAACACGCGACATATAACCGAGCGTGGGAGAAGCATGGATTTTAAACACGCGTTGAGTTCATCTGCTGGTCTCCCTCGTGAAATAACTGGTAATCCATCCATCCATCCATTGTCTCCCGCTTATCCGAGGTCGGGTCGCGGGGGGTAGCAGCTTGAGCAGAGATGCCCAGACTTCCCTCTCCCCGGCCACTTCTTCTAGCTCTTCCGGGAGAATCCCAAGGCGTTCCCAGGCCAGTCGAGAGACATAGTCCCTCCAGCGTGTCCTGGGTCTTCCCCGGGGCCTCCTCCCGGTTGGACGTGCCTGGAACACCTCACCAGGGAGGCGTCCAGGAGGCATCCTGATCAGATGCCCGAGCCACCTCATCTGACTCCTCTCGATGCGGAGGAGCAGCGGCTCTACTCTGAGCCCCTCCCGGATGACTGAGCTTCTCACCCTATCTTTAAGGGAAAGCCCAGACACCCTGCGGAGGAAACTCATTTCAGCCGCTTGTATTCGCGATCTCGTTCTTTCGGTCACTACCCATAGCTCATGACCATAGGTGAGGGTAGGAACATAGATCGACTGGTAAATTGAGAGCTTCGCCTTGCGGCTCAGCTCCTTTTTCACCACGACAGACCGATGCAACGCCCGCATTACTGCGGATGCCGCACCGATCCGCCTGTCGATCTCACGCTCCATTCTTCCCTCACTCGTGAACAAGACCCCGAGATACTTGAACTCCTCCACTTGGGGCAGGATCTCGCTACCAACCCTGAGAGGGCACTCCACCCTTTTCCGGTTGAGGACCATGGTCTCGGATTTGGAGGTGCTGATTCTCATCCCAGCCGCTTCACACTCGGCTGCGAACCGATCCAGAGAGAGCTGAAGATCACGGCCTGATGAAGCAAACAGGACAACATCATCTGCAAAAAGCAGTGACCCAATCCTGAGCCCACCAAACCGGACCCCCTCAACACCCTGGCTGCGCCTAGAAATTCTGTCCATAAAAGTTATGAACAGAATCGGTGACAAAGGGCAGCCCTGGCGGAGTCCAACTCTCACTGGAAACGGGTTCGACTTACTGCCGGCAATGCGGACCAAGCTCTGGCACTGATCGTACAGGGACTGAACAGCCCTTATCAGGGGGGCCGGTACCCCATACTCTCGGAGTACCCCCCACAGGATTCCCCGAGGGACATGGTCGAATGCCTTTTCTAAGTCCACAAAACACATGCAGACTGGTTGGGCAAACTCCCATGCACCCTCCAGGACCCTGCTAAGGGTATAGAGCTGGTCCACTGTTCCGCGACCAGGACGAAAACCACACTGTTCCTCCTGAATCCGAGGCTCGACTATCCGACGGACCCTCCTCTCCAGGACCCCTGAATAGACTTTTCCAGGGAGGCTGAGGAGTGTGATCCCTCTGTAGTTGGAACACACCCTCCGATCCCCCTTCTTAAAGAGGGGGACCACCACCCCGGTCTGCCAATCCAGAGGCACTGTCCCTGATGTCCATGCGATGTTGCAGAGGCGTGTCAGCCAAGACAGTCCTACAACATCCAGAGCCTTGAGAAACTCCGGGCGTATCTCATCCACCCCCGGGGCCCTGCCACCAAGGAGTTTTTTGACCACCTCGGTGACCTCAGTCCCAGAGATGGGGGAGCCCACCTCTGAGTCCCCAGGCTCTGCTTCCTCATTGGAAGGCATGTTAATGGGATTGAGGAGGTCTTCGAAGTACTCCCCCCACCGACCCACAACGTCCCAAGTCGAGGTCAGCAGCGCACCATCCCCACCATGTACAGTGTTGACACTGCACTGCTTCCCCCTTCCTGAGACGCCGGATGGTGGACCAGAATCTCCTCGAAGCCATCCGAAAGTCATTCTCCATGGCCTCCCCAAACTCCTCCCACGCCCGAGTTTTTGCCTCAGCAACCACCAAAGCCGCATTCCGCTTGGCCTGCCGGTACCTATCAGCTGCCTCCGGGGTCCCACAGGACAAAAGGGTCCTGTAGGACTCCTTCTTCAGCTTGACGGCATCCTTCACCGCCGGTGTCCACCAGCGGGTTCGGGGATTGCCGCCACGACAGGCAGCGACCACCTTACGGCCACAGCTCCGGTCAGCTGCCTCAACAATAGAGGCACGGAACATGGCCCATTCGGACTCAATGTCCCCCACCTCCCTCGGGATGTGGTCGAAGTTCTGCCGGAGG
This sequence comes from Erpetoichthys calabaricus, assembly GCF_900747795.2. Taxonomy (NCBI): domain Eukaryota; kingdom Metazoa; phylum Chordata; class Cladistia; order Polypteriformes; family Polypteridae; genus Erpetoichthys; species Erpetoichthys calabaricus. Next base: position 122,395,069 of record NC_041400.2, read on the forward strand.
TGGGAGTTGAAGCTACTTCTGACAGGGGGCTCTGCCAGACGTTCCCAGCAGACCCTCACAACACGTTTGGGCCTACCACGCCTGACCGGCATCCTCCCCCACCATCGAAGCCAACTCACCACCAGGTGGTGATCAGTTGACAGCTCCGCCCCTCTCTTCACCCGAGTGTCCAAGACATGTGGCCGCAAGTCCGACGACACGACCACAAAGTCGATCATCGAACTGAGGCCTAGGGTGTCCTGGTGCCAAGTGCACATATGAACACCCCTATGCTTGAACATGGTGTTCGTTATGGACAATCCGTGACGAGCACAGAAGTCCAATAACAAAACACCGCTCGGGTTCAGATCAGGGGGGCCATTCCTCCCAATCACGCCCTTCCAGGTCTCACTGTCATTGCCCACGTGAGCATTGAAGTCTCCCAGCAGAACGAGGGAGTCCCCAGAAGGTATGCCCTCTAGCACCCCCTCCAGGGACTCCAAAAAAGGGTGGGTACTCCGAACTGCTGTTCGGTGCATACGCACAAACAACAGTTAGGACCCGTCCCCACACCCGAAGGCGAAGGGAGGCTACCCTCTCGTCCACCGGGGTAAACCCCAATGTACAGGCTCCAAGTTGGGGGGCAATAAGTATACCCACACCTGCTCGGCGCCTCTCACCGGGGGCAACTCCAGAGTGGTAGAGAGTCCAGCCCCTCTCAAGGAGATTGGTTCCAGAGTCCAAGCTGTGCGTCGAGGTGAGCCCGACTATATCTAGCCGGAACCTCTCAACTTCGCGCACTAGCTCAGGCTCCTTCCCCTTCAGAGAGGTGACATTCCACGTCCCAAGAGCCAGTTTCTGTAGCCGAGGATCGGACCGCCAAGGTCCCCGCCTTCGGCCACCACCATTAACTGGTAATGTTTGACTAAATCTACAGCGAGTAAAACGACATTACCTCCTATTTTTTTTTTACGATCTCTGAGATCTTGCTTTTTTCGGTTCAAGGCTTCATAAGCTCTTTTATGTTCTATGGTGTACTTATCCCAACCCATCATCTTTGAATGTTGCAAGACTTTCGCCTTGTATGTAGATCGGGGTAATTACATTCATTGCATTCCTAGTCTGAATCACAATCTGATTGTATGGGTGGTTACCTGGCACTGTAGAGTTGCCACCCGTCCTTTAAAATACGAATCGTCCCGTATTTGAGAATGAAATTGCGCGTCCCGTTTTGAATCAATACGGGACGGGACTTGTCCCGTATTTTTTTTATCATTTTTTTAAAGCAGCGTCTCATGCAAATCATCCCACACGCATTTTATGAAGATGCCTCCTTTCCTACTTTTGATTGGGTAATACTTGATGTCATCGTTAGTTTGATTGGTCTTTTTAACTGTCCAGTGAGGAGGGCAGGTCTTTTAAGTACAGTCTGCAAACTGTTGGCACTGGGATGTGGCACCCGCTGCAGTATGCGTCCCTTATTTTTTTGTATTAAAAGTGGTAACCCTACCTGGCAGGTAACACTTATGTTTGGTCATGAAGTCGTCTAAAATCCGCCACGTGCCCTCTTTTAATTGTGAGAAGCAGATATATATATAGCCAAATTCTCGCGCTTCGTTGTGGCGAAGTACTGCTTTTAAGTTTTTAAGAAGAAAATAAAACCTTTTTAAATGGATCGAAAATATACCAATAACAATTTGTTAAGGATCTGTTTTTTTGTGAACCTCGCTTTTCACAGCTGTCCCGCTACGGCGTGTGTTTCATTTATTTGACAGTATGTAGATCGTGGTAATTAAATTCATGGCATTCATTTTCTGAATCACAATCTGACTGTATGGATGGTTACCTGCCAGGTTACGCTTGTGGTTGGTCAGGAAGTTGCCTTACATCCGCCACGTGCCCTCTTTCTGTTCCCAGAAGCTGATCATAGAATGGTTTTAATAGTTTACTTTCAAATAATGCAAAGAGTATGCGACACGTGTTTCTCCTTAATTCTGGGCTCATCAGGCATACACACTCACTGCATCCCCTCTCGAGAATCGAATATCGTCAGCGCCAGAGTTGAAGCCCCTAACGTTGCGGTCAGCAAGTGGGCTAACATCCGCCATGTGCCGTCTTTCAGTTGCGAGAAGCAGATCATAGAATGGTTGAAACTGTTGCCCCTAACGTTGCGCTACGGCGTGTGGTTCGTTTATACCTCGTGTCTTCTCATTAAACTTTTATCTCGCGAATATGTTCTTGCAATCCGCAGTGGGAGCGTTTCTATAAACTTATTTAAACTTAAGTTTTACACCGTGCTTTGTTTCCCTTATGAACATGCTTGTATGCTTCACTCGCTCCCTTCTCAATTGTTTAATGAATTTTTTGTTCTTCGCTGTTTGCGGCTCCTCCTTCATTTGTCCCTACTGCGTTCACAGTCTTTTCATGTGATTACGTGGGAGGCGTGATGACGTGACACTCAACTCCTCCTCCCACGGCCATCGAGCTGCCGTCCATTACAGTATATTGTGAAAAAAGAGGTTCCAGTTATGACTGTTACGCTTTGAATTTCAAAATGAAACCTGCCTAACTTTTGTAAGTAAGCTGTAAGGAATGAGCCTGCCAAATTTCAGCCTTCCACCTACACGGGAAGTTGGAGAATTAGTGATGAGTGAGTCAGTCAGTCAGTGAGTGAGTGAATCAGTCAGTGAGGGCTTTGCCTTTTATTATTATAGATTTGGACTTTAGTCTTCACATATTATACACTTCATGTCAAAATTTTGTTGTTAGTACTAAAACATGAAAAAAGTTTGTCTCTTAGGTACGTATTCAACATTTCTTGCATTTCCTGTCATCTTACACTTGCATCGAACTTTGTAGACACGGAACACACATGAAATGCTTGTGTTCCAAATAACGATATATTATTTACCCTATACAGCTCCAGGTACCTCACTCCCAGATTAACCAGGCTTGAGTTGGGAGGGTTTTTTGACCTTTTTGCAGCAGTGGCAGGATGGGATAGCAAGATGCTTGCTGCTTGTACTGATCGACACATTTGCAAAAAAAAAAAAAAGATGCTGAATGGAGAGATGCGTAGGGATTTAAGGTGGGCCGGGATTATGTAGGCTTCAGGAATACAGGTGTTAAATTGGGGAGGGATCTCATTTTCACAGCCGCAGCATGTTTTCTTTAATAAGCCTATGCGGCAGTCTTCCATAGCACTTTAATGTCTGTTGTGCCCCTATATCCCTTCCACCAGAGGGGGCACTCATCTCGGCCTTTGCTGTAGAAATGCATGACCCTATCTGCTGCGTGCAAAGTAAACATTAGAGAGGTACAATAGTCCAAAATTTATTGTAGAAAGCCTTCTATGTCAATTTCATGTTTAATGTACCCATCCCATCCACTGTAGGGAACACTCATTTCCACGGCTAGAGCAAAGCCGTAGAATTGTGTGCCCACTATATGCTACTTTTATAAATGAATACTAAATGGCTAAAATTGTGCCAAATCTATTTAAACATTGTATGAAGTCTTCTACATCACTTTCATGTCTAATGTGGCCCTGTACTCCATGTAATGGAGAGGGTATTCATTTCCATGACTGAAGTAAACCCGTAGAATTGTGAGTCCCCTGTCTGTTGCTTGCATGATGAATACTGGAATTATAAAATTCCAGTGGATAGGATAAAGGGACACAGTTTAGCAGAAACCGATGTAAAAGACTTCCAGCAATCCGTTTAAATAGATTTGGCACAATTTTAGCTGTCCAGTGTTTATTTTGCTAGCAGTAACCTGAAGGCATGAATTACTATGGCTCTGCTCCAGTGGTGGAAATGAATGTCCCTTTCAGTAGATGGGGCAGAAGGCCACAGTAGGTGTGAAAGTGATTTTAAAAGACTTTCTTCAACCTTTTTAAAATAAATTTTGAAGAAATTTAGCTGTTCACTGTTCATTTTGCAAATTGCACTCAGCGGGCACACATTCTACCACTCTGCTTCGATCACGGAAATGAGTGTCCCCTCCAGTGGATGGGATGCAGTGGCATTGTGAAAAAGAAAATGATATAGAAGATTATCTTCCGTCTTCTTAAATCAATTAGCTGTCCTGTGTTAATTTTGTAAGCAGCAGATAGGGGGCTCACAATTCAATGGCTTTGCTCCAGCGGTGAAATGAGTGTCCCCTCCAGTAGATGAGACAGAGGGGCACATTAACCATGAACTTGATATAGAAGACCTTTCATAGCCTCTTAAAATAAATTTTGAACTATTTTAGCTTTTGAGTATTCATTTTGCAAGCAGTGGACAGGGGGCACGCATTTCCACAGCAAAGGCCAAAATGTAGAAATGAGTGTCCCCTCTGGTGGAAGGGATAGAGGGTCATAACAGACATGAAAGTGCTATGGAAGACTTCCTGATAGGCTTATTAAAGAAACTGAGAAAATAAGATCACTTCCCAATTTAAGGGAGTGAAGGAATAGTCATGATAGCTAAGGGATTTTTTTTTTTTTTGACAGAGCGTAAAAGTATTTCTTTCAAATAGTTTTAATCTTTCATATGGCAGAGGTGAAATAAGAGTTCAACAGCAAAGCCTTTTCCAATATTTTTTTTCTTGTTTTTATCCCCAGGAACAACTAACTACCTGTGCAAATGTTTAAGAACAAGTGATCACTTATAGCATGAAAAGTGGATTACTACATTTTTTTAATGATTTATCTTTTTAATGTATTTGTACATAGTTATTGGATGTTGAGTAATGAATTATTACTATCATTGATACTTTCCTAAATCTTATTTTCCATTTTTCTCTGAAGAGCTCCCGTTAAAGAAATTTATGGGTTACAGAACATATAGTGTGCATGCAAATTCAACTGAAAATACAACTAACAAGTGGAATTTTTCTATACTATTTTAACAAAATATTCTGTCCTCCATCAATCACAGAGCACCCAGTAAAACAATAGCGTGTAATACACCTGCATCTTTAGAACACAGAGTTCATGACATCATTGTATGTGAGGAAACAATAGGCAGGTGGCGGCGCATGCACATTTACTGACAGACAGGATGGCTTTTTGCATAGAGCGTGCATTAAATCAAAACAGAAATGGTGCACAAAGATGCATGAACATGAGAACATCCATAACAATCACACTTTAGTGCACCTGTGCTTAATCAGAAGGGACACTAAATTCCACAGGGCACAGAAATCTTCTTAACACCCCCTTTTACACTGTTCTTCATTTCCCGGTATCTGCAATAATAAGAGGCACGAGGAAATACATTTAAACTCCAGACGGTGTTCTCTGTGTTTTGCAACTATGTCAAATTAAATATAACCACAGATCATTGTTCAAATCCTGTTTCAAGTACAGTATATTGCCTGTTTGTAAGCTGCAATTAGACTTAAGAGGCTAAAAAGCACCATTATTATTATCATTATTATTATTTCCTTAATAAATAAAATCATCACTTAAAAACTGCATTTTGTGTTTACTTGGGTTATCTTTGTCTAATATTTAAATTTGTTTGATTATCTGAAACATTCAAGTTTGACAAACATGCAAAAAAATAAGAAATCAGGAAGGGGGCAAATACTTTTTCACATTGTATATTCCTGTACAGCCTAACACACTGGTCACAGAGATACCATTCCTATACAGAGAAGACCAGTCATCTTTGTCTCGCTATCCCATTCGAAGTTCTAACGTGAAGCTTGAACATTTTTGTTTATCCACAGCTCTTATTAGCAGAATTTTATTAAAAATGTTTTAAGACTATTCATAAGTATTAATAACTCTCCTAAAATAGATATAGTAATGTGTAAGACAAATTCCATAGAAATGTGTTTCTCTTGCATCAGGTGTTTTTTAAATTAAGTGACCCTCTTTGCCTCATGTATTGTATGTACACTTTGGGGAAATCGGTTTGTTTTATTTATTTATTTTTTTTATTAAGTCAGCTAGAGGATGTTGTCTCTCTAAACTGTTTAATTAAATAATTGAGTGTATTGGGATATTTTTATGAACATCTTTTTTCATGTACTTTAATTATAACAAGTTGTCACTGTGATCTGCTGCATTCTTGTGTCCTGTTTTTGGGCAATATTTACCGTTTAAAAAATAAAGTGTAAAGAAAATGTTAGGCTAAAATTATTCAAAACACTTGTGACATTCTCTGAAATCATTTAGAATATGGAGGGCTTTTTCCTGATGCTATGTTCTTCTTTTATATGGCAAAGCAAACCTCCTGCTGGTTCAAAAGTGTCATGTTTTCCCAGGTTTCTTTCTCAATGTGGAAATAGCTATAAGCAGATGATGCACTTAGTATGACAAGGTCAGTTGTTTTTTTAAGGAGAAATTGAGTGTTAAAATTATATATTTGGTTGGCATTTGACAGCAAGCAGACTAAAACAATGTCATTTTTATGAAATTGTTAATTTCTAGTTAGATGTATATGACAACTGAAAAAATGTTAAAAAAAAAAAAGTTGCATTTGCAAAGGTTTTGGGCATCCTTTCAATTGCAAATTCTCAAATTTGTTTGCTCATTAGTTTGGTTAACAATTGTAATTAGGAATTGACAGCGGACTTTCTTTGACTCTTCAAGCATTATGCAACTCTGCAAATATGGGGTCTTCTAAGCAACTAACCAAGGCTCTGAAAATTAAACTAATTGATGCCTACAGGGGAAGGCTATCAAAAGATTTCAAAGTCCCATCCAGCTAGCAATTTCCACAGTCGGAATTGCCATTAAGAAATAACAATTAAGGAGAACTGTGGAGGTTAGTTCAAGATCAGGAAGACCAAGAGAACTGACAGGTAGAACAGCTTGTATACTGTGCAGGAAGATAAAGTAAAACCCTCCATATAGCTTCAAGGAACCTGTAAGCAGATTAAGAAAGGACTTAGTTCTGGGCGGTATACCGGTTCATACCGAAAACTGCTTTTTATTTTTGTTATGATATGGGTTTTTCTTATACCGCAACACCGGTTTAAATTGCCTAAACAATGTTCGGAACGTGGCGCAGCAGGAAACTGTTTAAGGTGCTACACCGCTAAACAGGCATGCAACAGAGTACATGCGGTAGTGGAGGTATTGCGTGGTGAAAATGGGCAGAGAACATTCCCAAACTGAAGCTGTAGCAGACGATAAAGTTGAACATGATGACACAGAAGAACTTTTGCTGGAAAAAGGAGTCACGTCTGTTGTCTGAAGATACTTTGGATTTAAAAGGTTGGATGTGGACCATTATGTTCAAATGTGTGAATACTGTTTATATAATACTGGATAATACTGCAAGCCAAGTTGTACTTGTTTTATTTTTTTCAATACTGTGTAATGTACCTGGGTACTGTGTAATAGTGTGACGACATGTTGTCTTTATTCTCGACATTTCCACTTTAATCTTGACGCTTATGACGAGAATAAAGTCGACATGTTGACTTTATTCTCGTAATTTGTTTTTAAAGTAGAACATCATAAACTAAACTTCATCTTAAAATGAATATTTAATTTACTAGATTTTCTCAAACCCCATCATAAGTTATGTAGCACATTAACACTAGAATTACCAGAGCCTACGAAAAAACTCGTAAATCCGTCCCACCTTAAATCGCGTCTTAAATCCGTTTGCACCTCTCCGCCAGAGTCCTTTGTCATCTAAATGTGCTGATAAAGCTACTAGCTGCCAGCTATTCCATCCCCCCACCGACTTAGAATGAACTTCTCTCCTAGCTCAAGCCTTGCCTTGATTTGATTACCTGGGATTGAAGTGGAGTTTTACAGTGGAAATAATTCTAGCGTTATTTGGAATACACGCATTTCATGTGTGTTCCATTTCTATAGTTGGCTGTGCAAACACATTTTTAAAACAGAAACGTTTTTCATATTCTAATAGTAAATGACAAAATGTAGGCATAAACTATATAACGTATGAAGCCTGAAGTCCATATATCAAAGAAACACTTTCACAAAAGGTACAAATAAAAGAACACGTGCGCCTTCATTCAAAAAAAAAAAAAAAAAAAAAAAAGCCGCGTTAGCATGCCACATTGACTTTTTTGCTACAACCGCCGCAGTGGCGTAATGGTATCAGCACCTGACTGGGACTCAGAGGGTGGCGAGTTCGATTCCGCACGGCTCTACTTCGAGAAATTAACTGCTCTTATTCTTACAATTTTAGAATAACAACATAAATTTGATTTCAGTCTGTAACAGCCGGTGTAACTTATGATACTGGTAAAGGTTAGCTTTTTTTTTTTTTCTTTTTTTAATTCACTTTTCATTCTCGCAGTCACATTCAGAATCAATCCATACAACCCCATCTGACACAGCTGGTTTCACATAAATAAAAGTGCACTTTTATTCAAGACTATAACCGAAGAATAAAGAAAGCAAGTTACAGTTGGTGGTTGATACAACAGCTTGCGTGGTGCAATGTTAAGAACTGCTGATTTCCGATCCGTGCTATATAAAATCATCACATTCAAATATTAACAGTTCCCACACACCCAAGGTCCGCCATTCCTACATTTACAACATGTGTACTTGTTGCAGTGTACACACCTCTCTGTGCTATGGTTCCTATTACAGTGAATGAGCACCTGACACTGTACTTTCTTCCCTGGGGGAAGCTGAGGTCTTAGAACGGAAGTTTGTTGACGCTGTATCATCTTTTCTTTTTCCATCGCCTTTTCCTGTAAGAAGCGACGACGAAGTTCCTCTGCAAGGTGAGCCATGAACACTCTTCTTTTCTCAGCGGACCCCGTGCATGCCTTTTACAATACGTGTGCGTTCATCGCTGCTAGGTCAAGGATGTTGTACAACACAGCAACCGGCCACCTGCGTGTTCCTGTGCGCACTGAACAAGCACGCGCCTTCTGGTCCATGATGTCAACGCCACGCTGGGGAAAAAAGAAAGACAAATATATGTGACATTTTGAAGAAATCATTTTATCACCAGAAGAGCACCAGAATACTTCGTCACACTAATATTTTTTTCATTAGCATACCTTCATGTGGTTGTAGTCTGTGACCGTGTTTGTTTTTTTTTTTTTTATCTTGCCCAATCTCCACATCATGGTGCATTGTGCTGAGAATGCAGACAGACTTCATCTTTTTGGGCACAGACACTGTCAGCATGGCACTGGGAGATCTAAACACCAGCGTGGAGAATTGTTCGTGTACTGAACTGACTTTAGCTGCAGGTGGAAGTTCCCGTCGCACTTTATTCATGGTGCCAAGCTCTGTCTGCATTCTCAGCACAATGCACCATGATGTGGAGATTGGGCAAGATAAAAAAAAAAAAAACAAACACGGTCACAGACTACAACCACATGAAGGTATGCTAATGAAAAAAATATTAGTGTGACGAAGTATTCTGGTGCTCTTCTGGTGATAAAATGATTTCTTCAAAATGTCACATATATTTGTCTTTCTTTTTTCCCCAGCGTGGCGTTGACATCATGGACCAGAAGGCGCGTGCTTGTTCAGTGTGCACAGGAACACGCAGGTGGCCGGTTGCTGTGTTGTACAACATCCTTGACCTAGCAGCGATGAACGCACACGTATTGTAAAAGGCATGCACGGGGTCCGCTGAGAAAAGAAGAGTGTTCATGGCTCACCTTGCAGAGGAACTTCGTCGTCGCTTCTTACAGGAAAAGGCGATGGAAAAAGAAAAGATGATACAGCGTCAACAAACTTCCGTTCTAAGACCTCAGCTTCCCCCAGGGAAGAAAGAACAGTGTCAGGTGCTCATTCACTGTAATAGGAACCATAGCACAGAGAGGTGTGTACACTGCAACAAGTACACATGTTGTAAATGTAGGAATGGCGGACCTTGGGTGTGTGGGAACTGTTAATATTTGAATGTGATGATTTTATATAGCACGGATCGGAAATCAGCAGTTCTTAACATTGCACCACGCAAGCTGTTGTATCAACCACCAACTGTAACTTGCTTTCTTTATTCTTCGGTTATAGTCTTGAATAAAAGTGCACTTTTATTTATGTGAAACCAGCTGTGTCAGATGGGGTTGTATGGATTGATTCTGAATGTGACTGCGAGAATGAAAAGTGAATTAAAAAAGAAAAAAAAAAAAAAGCTAACCTTTACCAGTATCATAAGTTACACCGGCTGTTACAGACTGAAATCAAATTTATGTTGTTATTCTAAAATTGTAAGAATAAGAGCAGTTAATTTCTCGAAGTAGAGCCGTGCGGAATCGAACTCGCCACCCTCTGAGTCCCAGTCAGGTGCTGATACCATTACGCCACTGCGGCGGTTGTAGCAAAAAAGTCAATGTGGCATGCTAACGCGGCTTTTTTTTTTTTTTTTTTTTTTTTTTGAATGAAGGCGCACGTGTTCTTTTATTTGTACCTTTTGTGAAAGTGTTTCTTTGATATATGGACTTCAGGCTTCATACGTTATATAGTTTATGCCTACATTTTGTCATTTACTATTAGAATATGAAAAACGTTTCTGTTTTAAAAATGTGTTTGCACAGCCAACTATAGAAATGGAACACACATGAAATGCGTGTATTCCAAATAACGCTAGAATTATTTCCACTGTAAAACTCCACTTCAATCCCAGGTAATCAAATCAAGGCAAGGCTTGAGCTAGGAGAGAAGTTCATTCTAAGTCGGTGGGGGGATGGAATAGCTGGCAGCTAGTAGCTTTATCAGCACATTTAGATGACAAAGGACTCTGGCGGAGAGGTGCAAACGGATTTAAGACGCGATTTAAGGTGGGACGGATTTACGAGTTTTTTCGTAGGCTCTGGTAATTCTAGTGTTAAATGCTTTGTGTTAAGTGTTCCCGGAGCCATGTTAATCGCTTCATGCTTCTTAAACTGATCTTCCTCTTGCGCTAAGAGGAGGCACAGGCAGCACACAGAATACATTAATTTCATGATATTCCTGCTCCCTGAACATTTAGAATGCTAAGAGAAATACTTGATTTAATTTTCATGATGAAATGCATTAAATTATGTATTAATCATGTGGGGCATGGTGACGTGGAGGTTGCACTGCTGCCTCTCAGCAATGGGGTCCTGGGTGTTCCCTGCTTTGAATTTGCATGTTTTTTTGGTGGGTTTTCTTGGCATGCTTCAGTTTCCTTTCAAAGTCATGTAGGATGTCTGGTTTTGTTATGCTATATTAACACTGCTAGTGTATGTATTGCTCGTATTCACCCTGCGATGTGCTGGAGCCACGTTCAGGATTTCCTCCTGCCTCGCACACAGTGCTTACTGGGATGGGCACAACCCTGAATGGATGGCATAATTAAACATGTATAACGAAGATTTTTTTAAAGTTCTGAACACCCCGCGGTCTAAGTTTATAACTAGTTTTAATTTCACAAAGACATTTATCGTGTGGTGATTGGTTATGTGGAGAAAGAAAAAGGAAGGATAGGAACTGGGGGTTTTAGTGCGTCGGACAGAGACAGCACCATGCAATAAAGAAAGCCCGTTCAGACGAACATGCATTGAATTCTGTGTTCGTGTCTCCAAACACCAGACCACAAACCCAACACAATATTTAAGTTAAACCTGTGCGATACCCATTCATACATCCAGTCTTTTTGGAGCCACCTGCCATAAAGTTGTCCATGTTGAAATACACATGGGGACACCTTACTGCGAGGGAGCAGCACTACCGCCACACTACTGTGCATGTTTAATACCTGCTTTAATGCATTTCATCCTGAAAATGATATCAAGTATTTATCTTCGCATTCTAAATTCTCCGTATTCTGTGCTGCGATCGCTGCCTGCCAGCTCTTAGTGTAGAGGAAGTCAGTTTAAGAAGCGTGTAGCAATTAACAACTGGGTCGGGGAACACTTAACACAAAGCATTTAATGTGCTACATTAACTTATGACGGGGTTTGAGAAAATCTAGTAAATTAAATATTGATTTTAGGATGAAGTTTAGTTTATGACATTCTACTTTAATTGCAAAATAAACTATGAGAATAAAGTAGAAATGTCGACTTTAATCTCGACATAAACGGCGAGAATAAAGTGTGAATGTCGAGAATAAAGTCAACATGTCGACTTTATTCTTGACATTTAGGTTTTTTTTTTTCTTCACTGTGGCCCTAATACAATTCTGTAGAACTATATGCCACAAATAGCATTATAAATGCAAGTTGCAGTTTTATTATTTATGTATACTAGGGGGCTTTGCCCCCTGCTCGCTTCGCTCGCCAACCCCCATTTTTGTTTTTCCGGATACACTTTTAAGATTTTTTTTTTTTCTTTGAATTGTTGCCACTTCAGAAATAAGAGAGAAACTAATGAACTTATGTAAAAACAATATTTGGAATCTTTCGAGTCCCAATGTGCTGAATCTTTTTAATGAGGTCAGTGAGACATGTGTTTAATGACTTTGTACCATAATTCAGGATAGGTTTCTCTGTTTGGAATTTCAGCACAGACGAAACGATCCACATCATCAGCAGTTAATAATTTTTTTTTTGCAAAGTAACCAATAAATGCATGTGAGGTAAAATCTGTTTTTGAAATTCTGTTGACTTAAACTTCAAAGCCTTACAATATTTACATACTTCTGACATATCACCTATATTCGATCTCTATTCGCCTTTTCGTTATTTCTCTGAGTAATAATTTCTCTTTCTTTGCGCTAATGCGATGTTTACTTACTTTGTTTTGACAGTTGTTTTTTTTCTGCTTTCATAATCTGTATCTTGCTCTGCATGTGTTTCACGCCTACGTTTTTTTTGAGACTTTTGAATTCCAATTTTCATTATCTCTAACCTGCTCTGCATGTGTTTGCCCCCCCCTTGTTTTTAAACCTCTTTATGATGTTTTACTTTAGTTTTATACTCTTTTATTTCAGATCTCGCTTTATCCTGCTTTTGTTTCAATGACACCTGGTCCGTGGTGATTATTTTCCCTTTTTCGAGTAATAATTTCCGTTTGTTTGCGCTACTGCGATCTTTACTTACTTTTTTTTTTATACTTTCTAATGTTCCTACTTTCATGTTTAAGGTCCCAGCAAGACGCTCCGTGGCCAGTCTCTTTAGTCTCGCGGGTCTTTTAAGTGTTTTCCGTGATCTTAACGTGAAGATCATGTCTTGACGGCCTATTGTTTCTCTCTTTTTTTTTTATAATAGAGAGATAGCTTAGCTTGAAGCAAGGTCCATATTAACACTAGAATTACCAGAGCCTACGAAAAAACTCGTATATCCGGCCCACCTTAAATCGCTTCTTAAAACCTTTCTCACCTCTCCGCCAGCGTCTTTTGTCATCTAAATGTACTGATAAAGACGAGCTGCCAGCAGCCGGCTATTCCATCCCCCCAACGACTTAGAACGTAAACAGGCTTTTCCCAGCTCTTGCCTTGATTGAATATCTAGGAGTGAAGTGGAGTTTTAGAGTAGAAATAATAAGATTGTTATTTAGAACACACGCATTTCATATGTGTTGCATTTCTACAGTAATCTGTGTAAACACATTGTTAAAACAGAAACGTGTTATATATTCTAGTAGCAATTGACAAAATGTAGGCATAAACTATATAATGTATGAAGCCTGAAGTCCAAATATCAAAGAAACACTTTCACAAAAGGTACAAAAAAAAGCCACCGCCAAAAAAACCCGCCTTAGTGCGAGACATTGACATGACTTAACTATCACTGCTTCTGTGGCGCAACAGTATCAGTCGCTGACTGGAAATCACAAGGTCATGAGTTCGATCCTGCACAACTCCCTTTTGAAAAGTGTTCTTATTTTCACTATTTTAGAATAAAAAGATACATTTGATTTCAGTCTGTAACAGCTGGTGTAATTTATGATATTTGTAAAGGTTAGCTTTAGTTTTTTAAAATTCATTTTTCATTGTCTCAGTCGCGTTCAGGATCCACCCCTACCGCCCCCCACCTGACACTGCTGTTTTTACATAAAGACGCCCTATAGTTCTGCAGTGTATCACGATACATACGACCGCGTGTTTTTTTACCCCAGTATTGCCAGTCCCCACGTGTTGCCGTATGCTGTTTCTTTTGTACTCCAGGACATGCAGAGGAAAGCATAGTAAAGATCAGTAACTTCAGCGCTATATGTTGATGTAAAAGTATAACAAAACAAGTGCACTTTTATTCAAGACTATAACCGAAGAAAAAAGAAAGCAAGTTACAGTAGGTGGAATGCTAAGAACTGCTGATTTCCATTCTGTGCTATATAACTGTTAACATTTGAATCTGATGATTGCATATAGCGCTGTCTGATTTAGTGTGCGCAAGAACATGCAGGTGGCCAGTTGCTGAGTGCTACAACGCACATTTTAAAAAAAGAAAGAGACAAATATATGTGACGTTTTGAAGAAATCATTTTATGACGCGAATAGTACCAATCAGAAAACATCGTCGAAGTAATGCAATATTATTTGAAAACGAACAGCGTCAGGTTGGGTGTGAAGTTATACTGGCGCTGTTTGAGTCAGATCAGAAGCTGAATAAGCTGAAAAAGCTCATGTTCTGACTCTAAGTAAAAAAGCATGAATTAATCAACAGAAATAACCGCGATCGATATCACCAAGTGTGATCAAGGGTACTGGTTCGATCCCCACTCACTCCTATATTTGCCGTTTTCAGTAGTAAGCTGCTCTTTTGTTAATATTATACAGTACACACATGCACTTGATTTGTGTCTGTACTTGCGCTGTTACTTAGAGAGTCAGATCGGGAGGAGGGGTGATGTTAGAGCGGGTGAGCTTATTCAGTGCTTTTTCTTTCAGTACATGTGCCTTCCCTGTTTGTTTGTATATCTCTGCCTGTCTGTCTCTGTATTACGCAGTGCTCTGTCTGTCTGTGTGTTATGGATCTTGAAAAAAAATAAGTTATAAGGACGGTTTGCTGACTTGGAGCACCACTGCCTTACTGTGCCACAGAGACGCGAGTTCGATTCCCAGCTTTGAAGAAAGTGTTTTTTTTTTTCCTGAAACGGACATTGAATTTATAAATTGGTATGCACTCTAAATCGTTAACTTTAAAATGTCAATCGCGGTTATTTCTGTTGATTAATTCATGCTTTTTTACTTAGAGTCAGAACAGGAGCTTGTTCAGCTTATTCAGCTTCTGATCTGACTCAAACAGCGCCAGTATAACTTCACACCCAACCTGATGCTGTTCGTTTTCAAATAATATTGCATTACTTCGACGATGTTTTCTGATTGGTACTATTCGCGTCATAAAATGATTTCTTCAAAACGTCACATATATTTGTCTCTTTCTTTTTTTTAAAATGTGCGTTGTAGCACTCAGCAACTGGCCACCTGCATGTTCTTGCGCACACTAAATCAGACAGCGCTATATGCAATCATCAGATTCAAATGTTAACAGTTATATAGCACAGAATGGAAATCAGCAGTTCTTAGCATTCCACCTACTGTAACTTGCTTTCTTTTTTCTTCGGTTATAGTCTTGAATAAAAGTGCACTTGTTTTGTTATACTTTTACATTAACATATAGTGCTGAAGTTACTGCTCTTTACAATGCTTTCCTCTGCATGTCCTGGAGTACAAAAGAAACAGCATACGGCAACACGTGGGGACTGGCAATACTGGGGGGAAAAAAAACACGCGGTCGTATGTATCGTGATACACTGCAGAACTATAGGGCGTCTTTATGTAAAAACAGCAGTGTCAGGTGGGGGGCGGTAGGGATGGATCCTGAACGCGACTGAGACAATGAAAAATGAATTTTAAAAAACTAAAGCTAACCTTTACAAATATCATAAATTACACCAGCTGTTACAGACTGAAATCAAA
Organism: Erpetoichthys calabaricus; assembly: GCF_900747795.2. Classification (NCBI taxonomy): domain Eukaryota; kingdom Metazoa; phylum Chordata; class Cladistia; order Polypteriformes; family Polypteridae; genus Erpetoichthys; species Erpetoichthys calabaricus. The sequence continues at coordinate 122,410,827 of NC_041400.2, forward strand.
TGTATCTTTTTATTCTAAAATAGTGAAAATAAGAACACTTTTCAAAAGGGAGTTGTGCAGGATCGAATTCATGACCTTGTGATTTCCAGTCAGCGACTGATACTGTTGCGCCACAGAAGCAGTGATAGTTAAGTCATGTCAATGTCTCACACTAAGGCGGGTTTTTTTTGGCGGTGGCTTTTTTTTGTACCTTTTGTGAAAGTGTTTCTTTGATATTTGGACTTCAGGCTTCATACATTATATAGTTTATGCCTACATTTTGTCAATTGCTACTAGAATATATAACACGTTTCTGTTTTAACAATGTGTTTACACAGATTACTGTAGAAATGCAACACATATGAAATGCGTGTGTTTCAAATAACAATCTTATTATTTCTACTCTAAAACTCCACTTCACTCCCAGGTAATCAATCAAGGCAAGAGCTGGGAAAAGCCTGTTTACGTTCTAAGTCGTTGGGGGGATGGAATAGCCGGCTGCTGGCAGCTTGTCTTTATCAGTACATTTAGATGACAAAAGACGCTGGCGGAGAGGTGAGAAAGGTTTTAAGAAGCGATTTAAGGTGGGCCGGATATACGAGTTTTTTCGTAGGCTCTGGTAATTCTAGTGTTAATGCAATTTGCCTTAATGATGGTTCAGTTGGTAAAGATGTCATCACCAAGTTGCACTTGTTTTATTTTATTTTATTTTTGTTTGGTGAATACTGTGTAATGCACCTGGGCTTGAAGTCTTGAAGTAATAGTATTATTACTGGAAGTTGCACTATTATTTATTTTATTGTTATTATTTATTAGTTTAAATAATATGCAGTTTAATGATGGCAAAGTTGTTTGAAAAGTCACTTTAATGTGTCAGTGGGCAGAGATTGTTAACATTAACAGAAAGTGTAGTTGGTTTACAAAAAATATTTACTATTTATTCCTTTTCTAAGACATGTTCAGTGCAGTACAACTTTTGACAAGCACCTCTGGATATTTTACTGTCTAAATACCTCTTTGGATGGTTGAAAACATGTTGCCAAAATTTTAGTTTAAGTTGTTTGCAAAATTTGTTCAATAAAAAGGTTCTATATTTTGACTGGAACTGTCATGCAATGTGATTCCTTCTCTTTATTAGTGCCACCCCCTTGAAAACTATCACTTTATGGGGCCATGCAAACCTGTATTAATACTTGTGTACACATTAAAATGTTTTTTTTGTACAATGTACAATTCTCATGACAGTGTAATAGGTTAGTCTTAGCCAGACTACTGCAGTAATTGCAGTGGAAAATGTGGTTAACATCCACTCATGCATGGGGAAAAAAATACCATAGAATACAGTGAAACCGGTATAATTTTGAAAAATACCGTGATATAGAATTTTGGTCATACTGCCCAGCACTAAAAGCACTTTTCTTCTGTGCAGAGCTACTTACACAGACTTGGCCTTCATGGAAGAGCCTTCAGAAGAAAACCTTAGCTGCAATCTCATAACAAAAAAACGCATCTTGAGTATAAAAAAGCAAAATCTGCATAAGATAGAGGCATTCTGGAACCACAGCTGTTAAATACAAGTTGATAATACGTTTTGTGGTTATGAGGCTGCTGGTGGCGGTGGAAACATTCTGCAAGTACACAGAACAATGGATTTCACTGAGTATCAACAAATTCTTGAGGAGAATATCAGACAATCGGTCAGGAACATGAAGCTGTAAAAAGAATGTGTTTTAAAACAAGGCAATGATCCAAAACACATTTTGAAATATACTATGAAATACCTCAAGAAACACAATTGCCCTCATAGTCCCCAGACTTAAACATCATTCAATCTGTGGGTAGATCTTCAAAAAAATTCAAAAACTTATAGCTTGCTAGAAAGCCTGTTTGCAAACTGAGTTTTGCCAAAAGGAGTGTTACAAATTATTGACTATGGGTGCCCAAATGTTTTCAAATACAACATTTAGTCCTTTACATTTTTTGTCCAGTTAAATGTAACGGTACATTACCCTGTTAATAAAAATGTCATTGTTTTAGTATGTTTGTTTATTGTCAAAGTTGTAATTTACTTCTAATGTTTAAACAAAAATATGTAATTTGGCCAGATGCATCTAATCCTTTGCATGGAACTATATTTGATGAATGTTGCTGGTTATATATTTAATAAACGTTTTTATCAGCCTTTGTCCCATTTATTAATGTATTGTTCATTTTCTTTATTTTGATTTTAGTTTGTGTTTCTAGGTTAATTACATTTCAAAATTAATCTTCTTGATTTTTGTTTTTTAGAATGCAGCTTGGTTGAAGGAGAAGATCATGTAGAAGTCAATGGTGAGATTTTCCAGAAACCATTTGTGGAGAAGCCAGTGAGTGCAGAGGACCATAATGTGTATATTTACTACCCAACATCTGCAGGAGGTGGAAGCCAGAGGTTGTTTCGTAAGGTAAAACAGAATAGATAAAAACTCAACTCTGTCTGTCTGTCTGTCCTTCTGCTTCAAGTGTTGCAGAACTACAATTATCATGCAGATCATACAGATCATGAATGGCAATAACATTTTTCTTGAAACTGAAGTATTACTCAGTGGTTAGCATTTATTTGTTCAATTTGACTACAAGCCAAAAATAAACCGAATAGTGAAAGCACAAAGACATAAGTATTTGAGGTTTGAGTGGTCTACGATTTTATACATTGTTTAATATCAAGGGTAAAATATGTGGGTTAGTCATCTAGACATATTGATCTTGATCAGTGTTGAAGGAGGTAGTAGTATAGTCCTCCACCATAGAGAATAGCTAGCACAGAAATTAGCTTAACCAAGCAGTGAGGAATATCTCTTTACATCATGCAGTATGTCAGATATTACACATTAAACAGAAAAAGTGGCAGGTTTTTAGATATTAAATGGAGGAAGTTAAAGTCAACATTTTCAAAGGTCCTTTCAAACCCGAGAAAAGCTTCAAAAATATGATCAACATTGTGAATTAAACTGTCTTAAACTTCTCAACTTCATGTTGTTTTTTTAACAATGGACAGGAAAGATAGAAGTTGTTCAGTGAGTCCTCAGAAAATGTAACCATTGACAGAAGTGTTGGTCAGTGGTAATTAAGAAACTCTGCATGCATATACAAAGAACAACTTGTACACATTTAATGTAAAGAACTACCTATCTGTTCTCTTGTCAAGTAGGTATTTCGTTCTGTTAAACAAGTTAATATTTCTGTCCTAAAAGGAAATCCAACTAAAGGTTGAAGGTGCAAGAGTAATGCTTAATTTTAACCTTTTCCTTGTTACATGTATTGTTGCTGGTTATTAACTGTAAATAGTTAAAGTTCTAAGCTTTTAATTATTTTCCTAGTGTTCTCGTTTTTTGTTTTTTTTAGTACCCTTTTATTTATTCAGTTTTTATTGTTGTGGTCTTTTGGTTTTTGATAATTGCTTTGAATGTCTGTTATAAAAATATATATTATCGGATGTAAGAATGCATGTAACATTAACGTAAAAAGAAAGATATACTTGTTGAGTATTCCTAATCAGGAATGCCTGGGTCTGGAAGTATTTTGGATTTTGGAATATTTGCATATACATAATGAAATATCTTGGACACCCTTGATCAAGTATGAAAATGCAGCCAAACCAGCTAAATGATGACTTGCAGATATAATAATTCATATCACTGAGCTGTTGTTATTGTAGTGACTTATTTGTGGGTATAGGAAAGGAATTCAGTTTAAAAAAAAAAAAAAAAAAAGTCAAGGATGGTGAGGGACAAAAGTGGTTCAGAAGAAAAAGTGAAATTGCTGTTCTGGGTGTGGGGAATGCTTTCACTGAGGTGTGTTGGCTGCTCTTGTTCTCGTTGGAAGAACCATTATAGATGGCAAACTAAAAGATCTTTTCTCCATCTGTTCTCACTCACAACGTTCACTCAATCATGCTACCATGCGCATCGGTTTTCTTTCACATCGCCCCTTCTTGTTTCTCATCCCTGCCTGGGCGAGTTTGGTATCTCTGTGCTCGTATATAGTACTTAGATTGTGGTGTTGGTTCAAGCCTGCTGCTTGCGTCCATTGCTCCAGATTGTGCTGTCATTTTCTTTATCTTGTCTCAGCTTTGCACTGCCACATGAATGGTAGTCATAGCAGTGTTATTTCATTATAATGTGTGTTATTGTGGCAAACTTAGTAAACTTCAGAAATGATTAATATAATATATGAACTCTGTTTTAGTTCCCTTTTAAGAGTGCCAGTGCTGAGTATTTGCTTGCACTCTTGCCTGAAGAAGCGGCCTGAGTTGCCTCGAAAGCTTGCATATTGTAACCTTTTTTAGTTAGCCAATAAAAGGTGTCATTTGGCTTTGGCTTTTCTCTTGCACTGAAGAAATTTTTTTGTTTTATCTTCAGTTTATATGGACTACTTGTTGTCACTTCTCAGAAAATTGGTGACGGGTCAGGAGTATCTCAGCCAACCTTCACTCCATCATGCCCACGGCGCTGGAAGCCATTATCCAACTGACTGAGGCAATACATTTAGTTTTAATATGGTGTGGGTGTATATACGTAACAATACATAAATGTGATCAGAGCAATTGATGAACTCGTATTGCAATAAAGGCATACATTGTGAATGAAGGCACTATATAAATAAAATGTATTATTATTGTTATTATTTATTTGTAAGCAGTGATATTCTATTAATCCTCAGAACACAGAGGAGAGGTGCTATAATCTGTGCTCCCCTTTAAACTGTGTGGCAGCATGCCAGGGTAGTAATTTTAACAGTGCCGTGCATCACTTTTGAAATGCCATGCAGGTGTTATCGTGTTGCTTCATAGGGTACAAAGCACTTCAATTGTGTTTCATTGATTAGCGCTGCCCAGTGCTTCATGGAGGTCTCCAATCCTCCAAATCCCGTGATCATTAATCGTATGTCATTTTTTCACGGAGCTTGGTGCTTTGTGGGATATCAACCCCCAGACTGTCAATAGTGTGTGAGATTTATAATAGTTAATTGTGTAGAAATGTGCGTATGGCAAGTTTTATAAATTGGATTTTTTTTGACATACACATTTTCATCCTCAAATCCAAATAAACTTTTATAAAAGAGACACTTAGCGTGGAATTTTCCTCTTGTTATTTCATTTTGGAACATTTCAGATTTTACAATTTAGGATTAGGGATACTTCATCTATATTTCTATTGCTTAAAAATTTCAATATAAAAAACCATATTCAACCCACACAAAATAGGTAGTTTTTAATTAGCCTACATCCATTAAATTGAAAATTTAAGTCTTTATTTCTATTGAGAATTTAAATTGGATTAAGAATTTTACCAGCAAAGACGTGTTGTTGCATATACGAGGGGGGACCCAAAAATAACGAGCACTTTTTTTTTTTTTTTTAAATCGTGTATTTCACAGAACATTTCCAAAATTTAATCACCTTCAAAATACTCTCCATGAGATGCAATACACTTGTTCCATCGCTTTTTCCAATATTCAAACTGTTCTGAAACTCTTGCAAAGTGATGGCCTTCAGTGCCTCCATCGTTTGGTTCTTGAACATCCTGAAAACGCTTTCCTTTAACATCCCTCTTCATTCTTGTAAATAAGAAAAAATCACAGGGTCCAAGGTTTTGGGGTGGTAAACCATTGTCATCCTGTTTTTTCATGAGAAACTGCCACACACTTAATGTTGTGTGAGCGGGAGCATTGTCATGATGCAGAAGCCACTCGGATGATTGCCATAATTTGGGCCATTTTCTCCGCACTACATCATGCAAACGATTGAGCACTTTCAGGATGCCGCTTGGCCAAATGGTGCAGAGGGTAGTCTAGTACACGCACCTAGCAGCAAGCGTTGGAACGAACGCCACTCCAGCTTCCAGAAAAAAATTCTCTTTACCCCCCCCCATAATGCATATAACACATTATGATTAGAGTATCAGACTTGTTTTGGAGCTGAAGAATGTTTTGTGTTAACATACAAAAGCCAAGTAAGATCCTTTTAGGGCTTAGACTTTATTTTGCATAATTCTCATAAAGGGCCTTATTAAAGGGCTATGCTAATAATTACCTTCCTGTATGCAATATATATTTAATATACTAGCTGACCCCTGTGGCTCCACCCATGTAGTAATGAAGCAGGACAAACTTTAAAAATCAATAAACAGGTATCGCTAGGTAATCGGAGGCAAGTTATGTTCCAACACGTCGCGAGAGGAGATAGACAGGCTCGAACGGAGGCGAGTGAGTAGGGCCCCACCCGGTTGCCCACTCCTGACGTCACGCTTCCCCCTCCCCTCTGCCTGCAGCTGCTATCTCAAATGTATTGCTCCTGCAAGCAAACTCTGATACTTATTATAATGAGAGAACTCGCAAAATCAACCAGAATAGAATGTTCAAGCAAATTATAGAAGAAAACTCAATCTAAATCCATTAAGGAGTTCTCTCATTCGCTAGCTAAGCAGAGGTAAGGTACGCCCCAGGAAAAAAATTGCATTGGCTGTTGCTGAATTGTTTTTGTCATAATTTAAATTAGGAACAGTTAAGTCTGCACATAGAGTCCTGGGAATTATAAAAGACTGATTTTCTGAGATTATGCGCACAGCTATTTAACTACTTGGTGATTTCTGAGGAACCCCACATTGATCTTATCTTTCAATCCAAAAGCAAACAAGACTCGATACAAAATCCTTAATTGAAATCCTTCAATGTCTTGGCAAAATGATAAAAAAAAAAAAACAAATTCAAAGAAACAAAGTAATTTTTACAAAAAAAATCCATACATTCACTGAGCCATGAGAACTATACTTCACAATCTTTCTTTTATGGGCCTCTGGGGTAGGGACCATTGGAGCGATGAGATGGAATGTAAGTGTGAGCCAGGGAAAGGAACCATGTTGCTGCTGTCTTCAACCATGATTAGTGAGAATAACTGCCCTACTATTACATATGAACTTAATTAAATAAAACAACAGCATACCCACAAAAAGTTTAAATTGCCTCATATTCATAAAGGAAATGTCCACAAAAAAAATCCAAATCTTTCATTTTAAAATTTGTTTTAGCAAGTAGTAGGTTTATTTTACATATCTAGTTGAAAGGGGGGAGAATTATGTGAATGAATTTGCTTTGGGGCAAAGGGGGGGAATCGTGTCACTGCCTAATGGCAGTGTCAGATTATTCAAGCAACTTTCATAGAATTTTTCATGAAGTAAATGTGACACTGCCTTTTAGGCTGGCCTAATATATGAAAAGTGTTTTATACTATAGTTGAAGCAGACCATGATCAGCAATGCTGCAGTAATTAGGTCATTGATGCTTTGTCTGACATGACAATTGATAGAGGAATAGACGACCACCGATAGAAGTCAAATTTGTACTGAGAGTTTTATTATAATGTCTGTTGAAACAATGAAACAATGATAATGGGTTTTTTTTTATAGAAAGACAAAAACAAAAGTTAGAACATGTTTCATGACTGCTAATACCTTGAGAGTTGGGTAGAGCAGAACCCTCTGTTATTCATTAATATGGAATAGAAAAAAGCTGAGAGAGGTGCTAACTGCTGCCCAAGGGTTCTTCAGAAGAGAAATCACCTAAAAGAAAACTACTGCTGAAGACAATAGTGAGTTTGTTGTACAGATGATTTTCTAAAGAAGAGTATTATGATACTTGTTGATACAGCTGTGTGTTACAGCACTTGCATCACTTTATTTTATCTGTAAATCATAAGGTTACTCAACAGGAACTCATACTTATTGAATTTTTCCACTGCCATCTTCTGTATTCTATAATTTAAAAATGACGTTACTAAACTCCCTCAGAAATCAGAAACTGTCGCCCTCTCTGTCTGTTCTCCATTGTTTATTAGTTCATAGATCTGACTTCTTTCTGCACAACAAGGGGGCTTCGCCCCCTGCTCGCTTTGCTCACCTACCCCCGACGTTTTGAACCCGTGCCCGCTGGGCAGCCGTAGTTTCAGACGCGCGTTGTAGGAGCTTGTGTTGTTTTGAATCCGTGCTTGCCCTGCTTCTGCGGTTTGAGACGCGCGTTGTAGGCATATATCCGTCAGTCGAGCTCGTTCGGTTAGAACCCGTGCCTGCTTTGCCTCCACAGTTTCAGATGGTGTGTCGCGTTCGGCGTTTTGTACGATCCCAAGCAGCACATTATTCCTAACTTCACTCCGCAGTAGTGCCACGCACGATATGGCGGCGACGCCTGCGCCTTCACTACGCAGTAGTGCCACTCACAATATGGCGGCAACGCCTGCGCCTTCCGTATTATGTCGGGTTTTACCATGCTGTGTAGGCGCCTTTGCCTTTTGTACTTTCCCGCGCCTTCCGACGCGCGATGTAGACGCGTGTGGTGTGGACGTTTAACTGTCGTTTTTTCTGCTTTTATATTCTGTATCTCGCTGTGCATGTGTTTCGTGCCTAGGTTTTTTTGAAGCTGTTGCATTCCAGTTTTCATCATCTGTAACCTGCTCTCCATGTGTTTGGCCCCGTTCTTTAACCTCTTTATGACGTTTTACTTTGTTTCCTACTGTCTTTTATTTCTGACCTCGCTTTATCCTGCTTGCGGCATGTCAGACGGTTCGTAATCTCTCCCGTTTCGCTCTGGGGCGGTGGGGGCTTTGTGTGGCGCCTGCGCACGTTCGTAATCTCTCCCGTTTCACTCTGGGGAGGGGGGCTTTGTGTGGCGTCTGCACACATTCGTAATCTCTCCCGTTTCACTCTGGGGAGGGGGGCTTTGTGTGGCGCCTGCGCACTATGTCTCCTGCGTCCATATCCGGTTTACCATTCTCGGTTAGTAATATGGATTATTTAGCGAAGACTACATAAGTAAATCATTAGTGGTTCTGTAAACTTCTCTGTACATATATATGTATGTAATCGATTCCAAAGGAAAACTAAAATTTCTTGCAGGATGTCCGTCCATGCCCTTTCGAACTGAAGGTACAACTGGTTGTGATTCATCATTAATTAATGGCTAGGTATGGGAGATGCACTGTCTGGTAAGCATGCTAACCTTGGTTTGTGAATAGCTTCTTCAGCACATTGAGCTCTGTGGGAGAGTATTGCGTTCTTCCAGCAAGTTATTTGCCATTTCGCATAGAAAGGGGATCAGGACCAGCTGGATGATGATCTTGATATAAGTAGCATTGTTCATTATGCCATCCAGAAACACTAACTGCAAATGAGTTCTGCTGTAATTAATAGTACATCATACCATGATTCCTGGAATGGGGATTGTGTGTACACATGATGGACATAGCCACTCATTAGATCTCCATCAGATACATACACACATTCTAAAAATGGCAGACTGCCATTGCTTCCTCTGGTTGACCTATTTCAGACACCACAGGCTTGTTAGTGACAGTCGTAATGAGTGTGCTACAGTCATGTGAATAAAATGTAACCACAGTCAAACCTTCAAAAATGGACACTTCTGAACTAACATTGACTTTGATACGTGCCAGCATGCCAGTTCTGTCTGCCACAGCCTAACTTCTGATGTGGTGGTCTTGGTGTGCATCCATATGTTTTAGCTATCTGGAGCCACATTTCTGGCTTTGGATCCCCTTTTCTTCCCATCATCACCAGCAATGATGCAATGCAAACCACTTCTCATCGAATGCTTGTTGCAGTTTGATGAAAGGATTATCTTGCCTTGTAAATGCACACTTCACTACTTTGCTCAAATACCATTAACACTAGAACTGTTGTGCATTTCTTTAGCTGTTGATGCTACTCCAAGTGGTGTCTGCATCCCTTTATTTTCATGTAACGACTCATTAGCTTCGCATCCTGACAGTGTATATCTCTGCATTATTCCTGTAAACGATAGACGGCCAAAGCTTGATGGCATGTAAAAATTATTTCTACCAAACAATAAGAAATCAATAGCTATTTTTACATATTCTTTTCAATTACAATGGGTCCGTGTACTTTATGGTATTTGAAATTTTATTTTAGAAGTGAAAATTAAAGGAATTTTCAGATTTTGATTTTTGATTAAATAATAAAATGAGGGAAAATAAGGTATTTTTTAGTTCTATGGTAACAAATAGCAGTCATAAACTTAAAATGACATACTTTTCCTAATTTATTTGTGATTCAAATAATGAAAGTGTAATAGCTCAAAAACAACAAAACAGCCGCATTTTTGTTGTTTGAAACCGGAAGTACTTTTTCTGCGCGATTTTTAATGACACGTGTGAACAGTCCTCCTCACAACACCTGAAGTTTGTCACCTCTATCTCCAAATGTGTGTCAGTCGACAGCCCGAGATTTGCTCAGCATAAAACTTTTTGACATTTCTCGCAGAAAACCTTTTCTGTGTTCATATGACAGATGCTCAGATACAATTTTCGATTACAGGCCTTGTTTTGCCATCTCTAAAATAATGTCTGAGTACTTTTCCAACGTCATGATGATGGTCCAGTCTACACACCAGTGACCAGTGTTTGCTGCAAGTGGTGCATTCCCTTACCAGGTTGTTGACCTACAGAACCTTATGGTTCAGACAAAATAAATAAAGGGCTTTTTCTCATTTCTTTTTCTTTTCTGATGTGGGAAAGAACAAAAGGAGAAAAATAATTGTTTTGTGTTTTTTTCATTTTACCCTTTTAAGTTGAAAATCAAACCAGTGTCTCTTTTTGTTTTTTAAATGATATTTTCTGAAATGAAATTTCAAATACCAAAAAGTACACAGACCACAATGTTAGCATATGTTTTCAGATTAATAAATTAAAGTTTCCAGAGTTACACCGCTGCTTAGATTTAAATCTCTTTATTATTTAATTGTGAAGAGGAAAAAAACACTCTGACATATGTAGTAACAAATGAAGTAGAAATGCAGAACTTGAAAATTTATGGTCATACTCTTCTAATTAATAGTAGATGTGTATGTAACAGTAAGTGGTAAATCAGTTGATCACAAAACATTCAGCATGTACAGTTTGCATGGATTTTTGTAATTCTTGTGTGAGTGGTTCATGCACACAAATCATAAACTCTTTAAACAATTGATTTATTACATGTAAATTACCCTACTTGCTGCATTTTTTTCTTCTGTTGTTACCTTGGCCATCTGTTATGTTGCTTTTCAATATACAGTATTTTCTTGACTGTCCTGAGCAGACTTGTCTTTTTGGCAAGCAACACGTTTGCCTGGGAAAGTAACTTGAACATATTGTTGTGATGTCCATGGTGACCACAGCCTTGGCATATTCTTTCTCCTGGGACATTGATAGTCATGACCAGGATGAACATCAAGTCTGGTGCTAAAGTGTTTAGTGTGTTTATTCATAGCAAAGCAAGCCATGTCCAAAAAGTGCATTACACACAGACACATTTTTCCTTGATTTACCCATCTGCTCCAAAATTACAAATCAAGCAATTTAAATGTGATTAAAGTGCACATTGCAGGCTTTAATTCAAGGGTATGTACATACGTTTCAATCACAGCGTGTAGAAATTACAGCACTTTTTATACATGGTCCTCCCATTTTAGGGGACCATAATGTTCAGGACAACTGGCATCACAGGTGTTTGTGATTGCATTACATTACATTAGTGCTGACATAAAATGCCAAAGGTTTTGAAGTCTGATAATAATACTTTGTAATATCCAGCTATCAAATCAGAGTAGAAAAGATGCCTAAATTTGTTAGTGTGTGCAGTAGCTGGCAACAGCTGTTAATTCTCACAACCGGGAAAACAAAATAAGATGCCTTATTTTGCAAATATATTGCTTGCTTGGTAGTGGTATCATTGCAGTGACAGAGTAAAGAGACAGTATGCAGTCAACGTTATCAACCAAGCCAATGTTACAAGTATACGTGTCTACTTTTTATTTTTATCAAGTTAGTAGTACTGATATATTAATGTGGGTGAGGTCACAGAGCAAGTTCCTACTACAGAGTCCCATGTGCCTTGGTTTGCTTGTTTGCCTGATCAGCGTTTGAGTGTGTTACACTATAAGACAATTTCTACAGTTGGTCATTAACCATGCTCATTTCCAAAATCTGTTTATTCTCATCACCTCAGATCATTCATTTAATAACAGGTATTCAGTATTTGAAGTAAATAATGTACTTCCAGAAGTGCACTAAATATGTGGAGGATTTTTAATCTTTATTTCTGTTATTACTGTTATCAACACAGTTCAAGTTATGATTTCAACAGTATTTCAAAAAATAACCAAAGTAAGAATTCCCTTAAAAAAATAATAATAAAACATTATCAAAGTTTGGAGTTGGATAGATGATACATTGTCAGAATCAGGAAATATCAAAGATAATTATAAAATTAGAGAATTTGTGTGCAGTGATTTTTACTGCTGAAAAAGAGTATCTCAAAAATAAAAATGAAAGTATTTTTGAAATGAAATAACGATTAACCTGGAATAAGTTTAAGCCAAAGTACCATATGACATCAGAACATGCTACCTGTTTGGTTCTTGTATCTTTTGATTAAACTGGATGACTTGAACTGTCACATTATCAAGAGAAAATTAAATTGTGTCACAGATAGTAGAATTGTGTATATTAACACTAGAATCCCTGAAGCCTACGAAAAAACTCGAAATCCCGGGCAACCTTAAATTCCTTCGTACCTCTCCATTAGCGTCTTTTGTTTTGTAAATGTTTCGATCAGCACAAGCAACATGTAGCCTGTTATCCTATCCCCCCACTGTCGGAGCTCAGCTCGGACAAAAAGTTTCCTCCAGCTCAAGTCTTGTTTATCTGGGTGTGAAGTGCCTGAAGTTGAATAGGGTAAATAATATATTGTTATTTGGAACACATGCATTTCATGTGTGTTCCGTGTCAACAACGATCTATGTAAACGTAGGATGATAGGAAATACGAGAAATGCAAGAAATGTTGAACAAATGCCTAAAATAGAAACTGTTAGACTGCAGAGCTTCCTGTGTTTGATCGACATGGGCATGCTGACAAAGTACACGTGCAATGCTAGATCAGTATGTGAATGACTTTAGCTGCAGGTGGAAGCTCCTGTCGCACTCTATGCAACTGTTGTTACGGTTCTGCCTTTGTCCATAAACTGTTTCATAAGCTTTATGACCTTAATCTCAGAAAGTCTTTCTCCCTTAGGACAACTGGGATCTTTTCCTAAATAAGGAGTGGCTTTACACATGTACTTTGTCAGCATGCCCATGTCGATAAAACACAGGAAGCTGTAGTCTAGTTGTGACTTTACGCTGTAGGAAGATAAATAAATATAGGTAAACAACATTCGATGTGGCTTTTATGTAAGTATAACATATATATGTTTTTCCATATAAAGACCATCACAAAACATAATCAAAAACAGAACTTTGCACGATCCCTTGGCAAGCTCTGTAAGCCCTGCTTTTTCTTTGACGGACAGGTGTGGGGCTGACTAACTGGCATGATGACACCCAACCTCTTGCTGCATTCCAACAGTGCCATGTTTCGCCTTTGTCTGGTGCAGCTACATTGTTTTTATGTGTCAGTGAACGTTTCTTGTGGGGAGGGCTTCTATTTTCTATTTCTCTGATGTAGAACCCTCATCCTCATCTGACTTCACCTCTGTTATAGCACATCTTTATTTGAAAACAACAGTGTCAGATTGAGAGGAACATAAATGTGACTGAAAAACATAAAAAAAAAAACGCTAACCCTTACAGTAAGGCTCTGCTTTGCAATGACAATTAAGTCTCAGGGACAGACCCTACAAAAAGTTAGAATTGATTATAGTTGCTTTTCACATGGCCAACTATACATTGCATGCTCAAGAGTAAGCTCAAGCGCAATTTAATCATGGGCAGTTATACGTTGCATTGATGCATATGTAACAATTCCCATGAAAATAAAAATTTGTATAAATTGTACATCCGCATCCCCATATGTGAACCGCACGCACACACACACAAGTATTTATTAATTTTATATAAATGTTATATTATTTATATTCATATTTTGGGCATCCCTACCTGTAAATGTTCTGTAGATGGAAGGGTGCCCATGGTGCATAAAATTCTATAACTATTTATTTCTTTGTTATCAATATGAAACATTTCACAGGAACAGTTGACATGTCTAGGAACCTCACCTGGCATTGCTTGAACTTGAAATATGCTGTATTTTATAAAAGAAATCTGGAAAAAAAAAATCACAGCATCCACCTATTCTTTTTTTTGCATTTTGGTAGGAGTTTTTCAGTAAAGTAATGTTTAAATTTGACAAACAATTTCTATTCCATTTGAGAAGTTATATGTCACGTTTTAGTGAAAAAAAGAGTGTCTTTCCTTTATTTATTGCATAGTAAGGCTTTATTATATTGTTCTCCACTCAGGCGGACATTGTTGAAAAATGCCCTCAGGGTGTAAAAGGTTTTAATAAGAAGTTACAAATTATTCCAGAAAACTAAGCAAAACAGGTTGGAGATTATTTGAAACTAGCAAAATACCCACGCTTCGCAGCGGCAAATGTCAGATTGAGGGGAACGTAAATGTGACTGAAAAACATTAAAAAAAACGCTAACCCTTACAAGTACCATACACCAGCTGTTGCAGACTCAAATCAAATGTATGTTTTTATTGTATAATAGTAACAGTAATAGCAGCTCACTACTCTAAACGCTAATTCTGTGAATTGATCCCATGACCTCTCAATTATGAGTTAGCAGTTCTTACCGCTGTACCACCCAAGCTGTCGGGTCAGTGTTGTACCCTTACCTGATTTCTTTTTCTTCGGTTATATTCTTGAACTAGCAAAATGCCCGCGCTTCGCAGCGGTGAAATACTGCTTTAAAATTTTTATTAAGAAGAAAAGTAAACCTTTTTAAACTGAGGGAAAACATACCAATAATTATTTGTTAAGGATCTCTTTGTATACCACGTTGTCAGTTCGGCCCTCCGGTTGTAATATGACCAAGCTGTGCACTGAGCTTACTCTTGAGCATGCAACGTATAGTTGGCCATGTGAAAAGCAACTATAATCAATGCTAACCTTTTGTAGGGTCTGTCCCTGAGACTTAATTGTCATTGCGAAGCAGAGCCTTACTGGAAATTGGAGGCGTTTGAATTGAAATGGGTTTCATCCATAACTTTGCATCCAGCTTTTCAGAGTTTAAACATTCATAAACATCAAAGTGTCCACTACTCCAATAGTCACCTGTGAATCTAAGATGTTTAAAAGGCATTGGCGGTTGTCCAAATGTGTAAAATATTTGGCCATTTCGGTACACTTGAGAGCGACAACCAAACAATTCAGCGGCAGCCATCAACTTACATGCAGAACCATAGGTGAAGGGCTTAAGCATTTCACTCTTATAGTGCTCCTGTGTAGTATAATTATCTCCCTTACCGTCATCAGTCCACACCTTGAACCTGTCCCACTCATTCAATACATAACAACAACAACAACAACAACATTTATTTATATAGCACATTTTCATACAAAAAGTAGCTCAAAGTGCTTTACATAATGAAGAAAAGAAGAATAAAAGACAAATAAGAAATTAAAATAAGACAACCTTAGTTAACATAAAAAGGAGTAAGGTCCGATGGCCAGGGTGGACAGAAAAAACAAAAAAAAAAAAACTCCAGAAGGCTGGAGAAAAAAAATAAAATCTGTAGGGGTTCCAGGCCACAAGACCGCCCAGTCCCCTTTGGGCATTCTACCTAACATAAATGAAATAGTCCTCTTTGTAGTTAGGGTTCTCACGGAGTCACTTGATGCTGATGGTTATACAGACTTCTGGCTTTTAATCCATCCATCATTGTTGGAACATCATGGTGCTTTGGGTAGATGGTGGTGGCTTGGAAAAAGGAAACAGAAGAGAGAGTAGGGGTTAGTACAAATTTTGAATGAATAGTTATTATAATGAATTGGATATACAGAGTGTCAGGATTAAATTACAGTGAAGTTATGAGAAGGCCATGTTAAAGTAATGTGTTTTCAGTAGTTTTTTAAAGTGCTCCACTGTATTAGCCTGGCGAATTCCTACGGGCAGGCTATTCCAGATTTTAGGTGCATAACAGCAGAAGGCCGCCTCACCACTTCTTTTAAGTTTTGCTCTTGGAATTCTAAGGAGACACTCAGTTGAGGATCTGAGGTTGCGATTTGGAATATAAGGTGTCAGACATTCCAATATATAAGACGGGGCGAGATTATTTAAAGCTTTATAAACCATAAGCAGAATTTTAAAGTCAATTCTGAATGACACAGGTAACCAGTGTAGTGACATCAAAACTGGAGAAATGTGTTCGGATTTTCTTTTCCTGGTAAGGATTCTAGCAGCTGCATTCTGCACTAATTGCAAACGATTGATGTCTTTTTTGGGTAGTCCTGAGAGGAGTGCATTACAGTAATCTAGCCGACTAAAGACAAACGCATGAACTAATTTCTCTGCATCTTTCGATGATATAAGAGGTCTAACTTTTGCTATGTTCCTTAGGTGAAAAAATGCTGTCCTAGTGATCTTATTAATATGCGATTTAAAATTCAGATTACAATCAACGGTTACCCCTAAGCTTTTTACCTCCGATTTGACTTTTAATCCTAATGCATCCAGTTTATTTCTAATAGTCTCATTGTATCCATTATTGCCAATCACTAAGATTTCGGTTTTTTCTTTATTTAATTTGAGAAAGTTACTATTCATCCATTCTGAGATACAGGTTAGATATTGTGTTAGCGAATCAAGAGATTTGGGGTCATCAGGTGCTATTGATAAATACAGCTGTGTGTCATCAGCATAGCTGTGGTAGCTCACGTTATGTTCCGAGATAATCTGACCTAATGGAAGCATGTAGATTGAGAAGAGCAGCGGACCCAGGATAGAGCCTTGTGGAACACCATATAGAATATCATGTGTCTTTGAGTTATAATTACCACAACTAACAAAGAATTTTCTCCCTGCCAGGTAGGATTCAAACCAATTTAAGACACTGCCAGAGAGGCCCACCCATTGACTAAGGCGATTCTTAAGAATATTATGATCAATGGTGTCAAATGCGGCACTCAGATCTAAGAGGATGAGAACAGATAAATGGCCTCTGTCTGCATTTATCCGCAAGTCATTTACTACTTTAACGAGTGCAGTTTCTGTGCTGTGATTTGTTCTAAAACCTGACTGAAATTTATCAAGAATAGCATGTTTATTGAGGTGCTCATTTAACTGCATAATGACTGCCTTCTCTAGAATTTTACTTAAGAAAGGCAGGTTAGAGATGGGTCTATAATTTTCAAGAGCAGAGGGGTCGAGATTATTTTTCTTAAGTAGGGGTTTAACTACCGCAGTCTTAAGACAGTCTGGGAAGACCCCCGTATCTAATGACAAATTTACTATGTCAAGAACATTATCAATAAGCACACCCGATACTTCTTTGAAAAAATTTGTTGGTATTGGGTCAAGGGCACAGGTGGATGGTTTCATTTGAGAAATTATTTTATGTAAATCAGGTAAATCTATCCTAGTGAAAGACACTAATTTATTTATTATGGAGTACTGGGGTTTCGGAGGATCCTTAGTGTTGGGGAGATATACTATGTTATTTCTAATATCATTAATTTTTTGATTGAAAAATACAGCGATAGCCTCACAGGTTTTACTGGAAGTACTTAGGAGGCATTCCTTTGAGTTACCTGGGTTTAACAGATGATCAATTGTCGAAAATAAGACTCTGGGATTACTAGCATTGTTATTTATAATCTTGGAGAAATAGCAGCGCCTCTCAAGACGGACTGTGTTATTGTATTCTGTTATTTTAACTTTTAATATCTCATAGTCAATAGTTAGTTTAGTCTTCCTCCATTTACGCTCAGCTCTACGGCATGTTCTCTTTAAATCAGACACTCTTTGGGTCTTCCAAGGTATAACAATGCTAGAAGATTTTTTAACTGTCTTTTCAGGTGCAACTATGTCAACAGCAGCCCTCACTTTAGTATTAAATCTTTCCACCTTACTATTTACATTCTCCTCGCTATTATAGTTGGCACTATAAACGGACTGATTGGTTAGAATGTTTGTAAGTTTTAAAGTTGCTGATGAGTCAAATGCTTCTCATGAGTGTTTTCTATCATTATTTCTATATTAAAAAGTAGAAGAAAATGGTCTGAAAGACCCGTATCAATGACCTGCTTTATATCAACTTTTAGTCCTTTAGTAATTACTAAGTCTAACGTATGACCTGCTTTATGTGTAGGCTGATTAACGAGCTGTCTCAAATCAAAAGAGTCCAGGAGGTTCATAAATTCTTTTACTTTTTGGTCACATTGATTATCTACATGAAAATTAAAGTCACCGACTATTAAGAGTGCGTCATAGTTCGTAATTAAGATTGACATCAAGTCAGAGAATTCCTCAAAGAAAGACGCGTTGAATTTAGGAGGTCTATACACGGATAATACTAGAACGTGAGAATCTCCCTGAATAACAATGGCGAGATACTCAAAAGACTTGAACTTACCAAAACTGATATTTTTACATTTTAACCTGCTAGAGTAAATGTTTGCTAATCCGCCACCTCTCTTTCCTTGGCGATCAGCATGAGTAAAACTGTAATCTGGAGGCGCAGATTCGATTAAAACAGCTGCGCCATCTGAGCTAAGCCACGTTTCACTTAGTGCAATAAAATCTATTTTTTTATCACTAATAATTTTGTTGATAAAAAAGTCTTGTTAGTTAAAGCTCTAATATTTAATAGTGCCATATTCAATGTTTCGGAGGAGCAGAGATGAATACTATGTGCGTTATTGATATAGGGAACAGGAATTAAGTTATTTTTATTAGCGCCGCTCTGTGTGTATTTTTTGTTTAATCTATGATCTGTTTTTACAGTTTTAATACATTGTTCATCTAAAGTAGTAACTTTAATTAAATTATTGGCGTTTATGCCGTATTGCCTAGATTTTCTATGTGCATTAAGATTGGTTATTAC
>NC_041400.2:122442244-122457244 GCF_900747795.2 Erpetoichthys calabaricus
GTACTGACACCACTGTGTGACCCTGAGGAAGTCACTTCAGGTGCCTGTGCTGCAAAAAACAAAAGTAATGTAAGAAATTGTACCTCAGATGTTGCAGGTTGCTGGAATAAAGTCATAAGTAAAATAGATAAATATGTATTGTACACATAGGAACTATTCATTTATTTTCAGTTAAGTCATCTGCAGCAAACTTTTATAAATGAGGGTTTCTCATTTTTAGATAGTGCAAACTGTTTCTTCTTCATTGACGTTTTGTCTTGGAGAGGTTTTTTCATTTCGTTGAAAATTAAAGCAGCAGCTGCCAAAATATGTAGCTTTCTTATTAATTTTTCAACATTGTGTAAAATAAATTTATAAAGTAACATAAAAGGTTTAAATACTGGTTATCCTTTTACACTAAAATATTACTAAAGAGATACAAAAAAAGTAAAATGGTTATGTTCTTTTTCTTTAAGGAGATTAAATATTACTGAAGAAAGAAAAAAAATAAAAATAAAACAGCCAAATGGGGTTATGCATACGAACTTAAAAGGTTTAAATAAAACAGAAATATATATTTTATTTTTACTTGCTTAACTTGTGGAGAGTGTATCCTGTAGCAAAGCCCTAACTTTTTTCGTGAAAGCCCGTTTCAGTCAATAAGTCTTAAAAAAAAGGTGTAAAGATATTGACAATAAGCTAAGCAAACCCAGGAAGACATGGAATCGTTTAAATCAAGTATCATTACATCTTCCTTTCTTAAAGAGAAGTAAGGCAGTACTTACAATCTTACATATTTATATATACATACATACATACATACATACATATATACATATATATATATATATATATATATATATATATCCGAAGCCGTGCAAGCACACTCTTGAGAGTGCAACGTATAGTTGTACAGAAGAAAAGCAATCTTGCCTCAAATGAATGGCAACATTTTGTAGGTCTATGAACTTAATTTAACCTTTAGGTTTCCGAAGTACCTGCACTCATGCATATGTCTGTATGTGTCAGTCGGTCAAATCCACGCGCTTCGCACCGGCGAAGTACCGCTTTTAAATTTTTATTAAGATGAAAATAAAACCTTTTTAAATTGAGGGAAAATATACTAATAACAGTTTGTTAAGGATCTGTTTTTTTGTGAAGCTGCCTTCACTCGAGTGATCACTTCCAGCTGACTTGGTGGCCAGCTATAAGCGTTACCTGGTAGGTAACCACCCATACAATCAGATTGTGAATCAGACTACGAATGCCGTGAATGTAATTACCCCGATGTACATGTTGTCAAATAAACGAACCACACGCCGTGGCGCAATTTTAGGGGCTTCGCCTGTAGCGCTGACGTCCGAGGTTCGATTCCCGTATGGGAGTGAAGTGAGTGGCTGGTTACCTACCAGGTAACGCTTATGGTTGGCCAGCATGTGAGGTAACATCAGCCACGGTGCCTTCAGTTGTGAGAAGCAGATCATAGAATGGTTGAAAATAGTTTACTGTCAAATAATGCAAAGAGTACGCGACACGTCTTTCCCCCTTATTCTTGGCTCATCAGGCGTACACACTCACTGCACTCGCTTACGGTAATCGATCCTCGGACGTCAGCGCTAGAGGGGCTTCGCAGCGGTGAAGTATTGCTTTTAAATTTTTATTAAGAGGAAAAGAAAACCTTTTTAAATTGAGGGAAAATATACCAATAACAATTTGTTAAGGATCTGTTTTTTTGTGAAGCTGCCTTTACACAGCCTGTCCGCTGTTTTATAAACGAACGCCATATAAGGCCATCCTATCTCCTTGCTTAGCGGTTCTGTATTCTTTTATTGTTCGTTTATTACGATTGTTATAGTTATTGTGTAGCTATTTGAGACTCACTTTTCTGTTCAGGTACCCATTTCCTTTATGTAGTCCACGGATTCTCGGCTATTTTTTGTTCGTTTATTACGATTATAGACTCACTTTTCTGTTCAGGTACCCATTTCCTTTATGTAGTCCGCGGATTCTCGGCTATTTTTTGTTCGTTTATTACGATTATAGTTATTTATTGATTCCCTTCTTTAGCTGACTGCCTGTTCATATAAGGCTCTCTGTTGTTTTTTTGTGAAGCAGCCTTTACACAACTTTTCCGCTGTTTAGTAAACGAACGCCATATAAGGTCTTCCTGTTTCCTTGCTTCGCCAAGGAAGCAGCCTTTTTATTTAATCCACGGGTTCTCCGCTGTTTTATTGTTCGTTTATTACGATTGTTATAGTTCTCTTTGTATACCACGTTGTCAGTTCAGCACTCTGGTTGTAATATGACCAAGCCGTGCAAGCTTACTGTTGAGAATGCAACATATAGTTGTACAGGAGAAAAGCAATCTTGCCTCAAATCAATGGCAACCTTTTGTAGGTCTATGAACTTAATTTAAACTTTAGGTTTACACGGTGCTTTGTTTCCGAAGTACCTGCACTCATGAATATGTCTGTATGCGTCAGTTGCTTCATATGTTCACGTGAGCTGCTCTCTTGTGTGATGTTGCGATGTCCACGGCTTTATTTAATGTTACGTACTGCGTTCACAGTCAGTTCACGTGATTACGTGGGTGGCGTGATGACGCAATACGCAACACCGCCTCCCACGGCCATGGAGGTGCGCTCTATTACAGTATATGGACAAAAAAGAGGTTCCAGTTATGACCATTATGCATAGAATTTCGAAATGAAACCTGCCTAACTTTTGTAAGTAAGCTGTAAGGAATGAGCCTGCCAAATTTCAGCCTTCTACCTACACGGGAAGTTGGAGAATTAGTGATGAGTCAGTCAGTCAGTGAGTCAGTGAGGGCTTTGCCTTTTATTAATTAGTATAGATAACATGGCGGACGTTGTCGACCGTTATGACCGTTACGGTAGAATTTCGAAATGAAACCTGCTTTAACTTTTGTAAGTAAGCTGTAAGGAATGAGCCTGCCAAATTTCAGCCTTCTACCTACACAGGAAGTTGTAGCATTAGTGATGAGTGAGTCAGACAAAAATGTTGTCTTTACTATTATAACATGAAAAAAGTTTAGGTATTTGTTCAATATATCTTGCATTTCCTGTCATCCAACATTTACATAGATCGTTGTAGACATGGAACACATGGAATGCATGTGTTCCAAATAACAATGTATTCTTTACTCTAGATAACTCCAGGCACCTCACACCCAGATAAGAAGACTTGAGCTGGGAGAACTTTTTGCCAGAGTCAAGCTCTGGTGGTGGGGGGGATGGGATAGCAGGCTGCTTGCTGGTTGTGCTGATCAACACATTTGCAAAACAAAAGATGTTAATGGAGAGGTGCGAAGGAACTTGAGGTGACCTTGGATTATAAGTTTTTTCTTAGGCTTCAGGGTATTCTAGTGTTAAGTTGACAGGTACAACATGAATGATATACAGTTTGATAACTATAAACAAGTGTGTTTTTAGACTTGAAAAATAGTTTCTGTGTGGACATTTTTGGTGAGTAAAACGAAACTAATAAAAACGTGACAAAACTAAAACTTAATTGCTGAAAAATGAAAACTAAATGAAAAGTAAAAAGAATAAACAACTAAATAAAAATGAAAACTAGAAATGGAGCAAAACTAAAATATACCAAAAACTACATAAAAATATTCTTAAATGAGAAAAACACTGAAGCTTTATGCTTGGCAATAATGGTTCCAAAATACATGCCAATAATTTGCCTAAAACCCTCACAATACTGTTATTCACCTTGTTCTTCTCTAACTAGGCTTGAGAAACTTATGCATGAATTTACATTTTCTTTGGGTTGCTTTATTTGCAGGTTTTACTGTGTCCATGTTTACTGTGCAGATTTCAGTTGTGATGGTCAAACACTTAAACAACTTCTGCATTTGTTTCAGATTGGCAGCCGAAGCAGTGTGTATTCCCCAGAAAGTAATGTCAGAAAAACAGGATCGTACATTTATGAGGAATTTATGCCAACAGATGGTACTGATGTTAAGGTATGCTGATAAAACCCTGAGCTGTTTTACATGAAATAAATCTGTATGTGAATAGTTGCAATATTGTTATTAAGTATATTGCTTTAGGGTGGTTCTCAGAATACAAATATATAAAATAATAATTCTTTATATAGTATTTCTGCAGATCTGTGCTAGATGAAGTGGTACATATTTTAAGTGATTTTGTTTGTTTTTTCTTTTATTTATAATAAATATCTATTAAAAGGTTTACACAGTAGGCCCTGATTATGCTCATGCTGAAGCCCGGAAGTCACCTGCTCTTGATGGCAAAGTAGAACGTGACAGTGAAGGAAAAGAAGTTAGATACCCTGTCATCTTAAATGCAAGAGAGAAGCTCATTGCTTGGAAAGTTTGTCTTGCTTTTAAGGTAATTCATATAATATGTAAGAGGTTGATTACTTTTACTTGATGATGATAATAATAATATATAGCACATTTCATACATAGAATAGACTCTCAAAGTGCTTTGCAAACATTTTAATACTAGTTACTTAAATTATATAATGATAAAAACAAATTTTACTAAAAGATGCTGCCAAAATAATAATAAATATTTAAAATGTAAATACATGATGCATACAGACTAAGTTCAGAATTGCTAAAGCCATTACTTTTTTCTCAACAATTGACATAACATAGAAATGTAGGTCAAAGTGCTTTAAAGACAGTACAAATTCCAATTGAAAGAAAAAATCTTAAAGCGTTTATAGTGGTAAAAGGCTGTGTACTATGGGTTGCATTTGTAAACTAAAACTTTGTTGTCCAAACTGTTGCCCAGGAGTGGCTTAGGCTTGAAACCAAAACACAGACTGTCTAATCCAGTTACTTTAACCAGGAAGAAAATGAACAGTCCCTTCTGCCAGTAGTAAAGATAGAAGCATTCAGTGTTTTAGGTTTTCTCTACCACCCCCATCGCCTTTCCTTGTTCCCTGCATCCCATTCTGCATCCTCGGACCCGTGTTTTCATATTCTTACAACTAACTCTGTTGGTAGTCTTTAATTATTAAACACAACCCCTTTTCCTCAGACCAATTTTGTATAAGATCTGGCTGGAACTAATGTAAATGACATCAGCAGGTGTTAGCATTTTGCATTATCTGGCAAGGATTTCTGACATGCTAACTATTTGCAACAACTTCGTACATTGATAACATCTAAGAACATTGTCTACCTTAGCTGTAAAATTGCTTCTGCAATAGCTTAAAAAAAAAGTGATACATTAATACTTTCACTGTAGGATTAAGCTTAATATACTAGAACTATGGCTACAAAGGTAAATGGTTTTATGTGGTTGAATGAAAATCATATTATCCCAGTATGTGTAAGTCCATAATTATGTTCATTCACCCATCTCCTACTAGTTTTGTTTTTTTTTTTGGTCCACAAAACTGGCAAGCTTCATATTTTAAAGGGAGTTTATAAGGAAACTTGACCTTGACTGTGAAGGATCCAAACCACAGGTAGAAAGTTACTTTGGACAACAAAGAACAGTTAGTTGTAGCAGGGTACCCCCACTATCACTAAGCCAAACATGTACAGATAAACAAGCACCAAAAATTTTCCTCTGTGTGTATATATGGATAAGTCCCCTGATTAGTTTTCAGTCCAGGACAGTATCTTACTTATGTGCCTTTTGCTCTGGAGTCTTTCTGAAGTCTCGAGATCTAGTATTTTAAGATGAGGTTAAGGGTTAGTGATACTTACAGTGGAGAAAACGTTAGTAATAAATGTCAGTTTTGTCCCACTTTAATATCTTCCAAAAAAAACAAAAAAAAACAACTGAAATATGTATAGAGTAATGTGTCACATCTACCTTCTGCAGCACACACAGCACTTTAAACCTTTATTTATGTTATGAGTATACAGTATCATGGCATGGTACTTAAAGACTATTTTATCGATAAGCACCTTAACTACTAGACATCTAGAAGTTTACACACAATTCTGGGAAAAGTGCACACACTCGAGGAGCAAAAACACCTCTGCAATGTTCATTGCCTTCATTTTTACTTCTTAGATTGTAGGTTTTCAAAACCAAGTGGAACTATATATGCAAAACTTTTAATTACAGAAACTGCTTTAACACATTTGCTGTGATGTACAATAAGCCTTGCTTTTTCAGCTGACAAGTACAGTATATTGTTGATGTACATAAGAATAAACAAGACATACACAACTACACAATAAATTATTTGTATATCACTTGTTAAAAATCCTCAAATGCAATATTAGGGGGAGGGTGGGAGTTAAGAAATCTGACTTTTAGTTTTGCCTTGTTAGAGTTCAGTACTTAACAATATAAGAGTTAAAGAAAACTGGGATACTTCTATATATTTCAGTTCCTGGAGGTGCTACACCAAGGAAAAAAGGCTGAAACCTTTGGCCTATAGAAATTGAGTGGCATTTAAACATATACTGTATGCATCAGTAGTCTTCTGCAGTTAACTGTTTCCATGGATTAATAGTTAGACCATTTTGCAAAATCATGCAGTGTGACTACTGTTAGCAACAACTGAGATGCATTGCAGCATTCACTTTGTTAGTAGGGTCCCTGACCAGATAGTACAGCATTTATATTTTTTTTTAGCTTAGACTTAATTTTGAGAATCCCTAGTCTAAGCTGTTTTATTAACAAAGGATGAGAAAGATTAAACTGACGGTTGCTTTAGATTTAAAACTCTCTCCTAGGTGATTACAAAGACAGATTTGTCAATACAGTAATCCCTCGCTATATCACGCTTCGCCTTTCGTGGCTTCACTCCATCGCGGATTTTATATGTAAGCATATTTAAATATATATCGCGGATTTTTTGCTGGTTCGCGGATTTCTGCGGACAATGGGTCTTTTAATTTCTGGTACATGCTTCCTCAGTTGGTTTGCCCAGTTGATTTCATACAAGGGACGCTATTGGCAGATGGCTGATAAGCTACCCAACTTACTTTTCTCTCTCTCTCTCTTGCGCTGACTGTCTCTGATCCTGACATAGGGGGATTGAGCAGGGGGGCTGTTCGCACACCTAGACGATAGGGACGCTTGTCAAAAAATGCTGAAAGATTATCTTCACTTTGCTCCCTTCTGTGCTGCTGTTTCCTTTAAGCAACATGCTGCACGGTGCTTCGCATACTTAAAAGCACGAAGGGCACGTATTGATTTTTGGTTGTTTGTTTTTATCTCTCTCTCTCTCTCTGCTCCTGAAGGAGGGGGTGTGAGCTGCTGCCTTCAACAGCTTTGTGCCGCGCGGTGCTTTGCATACTTAAAAGCCAAACAGCCCTATTGATTTGTTTGCTTTTCTCTATCTCTCTGACATGATCTGCTCCTGACGCACACTCCTTTGAAGAGGAAGATATGTTTGCATTCTTTTAATTGTGAGACGGAACTGTCATCTCTGTCTTGTCATGGAGCACAGTTTAAACTTTTGAAAAAGAGACAAATGTTTGTTTGCAGTGTTTGAATAACGTTCCTGTCTCTCTACAACCACCTGTGTTTCTGCGCAAATCTGTGACCCAAGCATGACAATATAAAAATAACCATATAAACATATGGTTTCTACTTCGCGGATTTTCTTATTTCGCGGGTGGCTCTGGAACGCAACCCCCGCGATGGAGGAGGGATTACTGTACTTATAAACTTAGTGTGGGCAAACTCAAATATCACAGAAGTTCAGCATCCTTGGCTCATTACTTAAGAGCAAAACATGCATGATGCTTCTGTTATTTTTACAATAAAAACAGGTTTAGAGTGGTACTTAAGTGTATTTGGACATCTTTTATCTTATTTGTACAATGCATAGCATATTCTCTTAGAGTACCTGTATATTTGCAAAACTTCTGAATTGACTGTCAGTTATAAAAGCTCAATTTCCTTTGTTTATCATTACATTTTTCAGTGAAATACATTTGTGACTTCAGGTCACTTACCTTATCTCCTAAAGTATAGTTTGTTTGTTTAATTTCATTTGTATCATACTTCACCCTCCTTCCCACTATTCTCTTATGTTTATCTAGTGCTAATTTCCCAATTTTTTTCAGTTTTTTTAGTTTCTCTCTCTCTCTCATATACCTGGTGTTTATTTAAACACTTCAACTTGGCCTGTTTTACTACATTTTTTTAATGTCACTTTATACTTTTAAAATTGTGCTGTTTAGATGTCCTTCAATCCAACTATGTTCTAAGGTAGTGTTTTTTTCCCCTTTTCCCCTTCCCTTTCAGCAAACTGTATGTGGTTTTGATTTACTTCGTGCAAATGGGCAGTCCTATGTCTGTGATGTCAATGGATTCAGCTTTGTGAAAAATTCCATGAAATATTATGATGACTGTGCTAAAATTTTAGGGTAAGCGGATCTGTTTTTGAAATAATATTCCGAATGTTTTTTTCAATGAGTTATTTCTTTGAAATTTTTAAAAGATTTTTATTGTACCATTAAACACTAGGAAAAAATGTTATGGTCATTCCTTCTTCGTCATAAAGAAGGATAGAAGTAATACATCATAGCCTGTGTTTCTGGCAGTGTTGTTGTGCCCCACACTAGCCTGCACTCCATAGGTAACAGAGCCGTATATAACCCAGACTTTGGAATGACCTCCCTAAATTAATTAGATCAGCTGACTCAATTCATTCTTCTAATAAACAACTTAAAATCATCTGTTCAGGAAGTCTTTTAACTTAGGATTTATTTTTACCTGACATTCTCCCACCTCTTTCAGTCTCCCTCTCTCCTTATAAAGTGCATCAACAATGAAATAACTTGGGGGCTTTGCTGTATCTTTTAAATTAAACAGTTTGGCAAACTGTGTTAATTTAATGTTATCTTGGTAACTACAAATTTAGCTGGGAAAAATTGCTTTTGTGGCTAAAAAGTGCACATTTAAAAAATCATAGAACTAGAAGTGAACTTACAGCATAAATGTAAAACATGACTGCTTTTATACCAAATGTCACCCTAAAACCCTCAAGTGATGGCTAAAATTGTTACATTTGTATATTAAATTGTTTACTGTAGTAAATTGGTAATGTTCGATATAAATTAGCCTGCTATAGGGACAATCTTTTTCCAGGCTTTAACATATGCATGACATGTTAATTCAGACTGTTTATATGAGGCTCCAAATAATATTTTTTTAGGAAATTTTACTGTACGTGTTTATGCTGTTTTTGGCTTTATTCACACATTTACCATCAAGTATTTACATATTAGTTGTGGTATTTTGACTTTGCTGATGATGCTGTGATCTTCGTGGTGTCAATGGAGTCTCTAATCAGGGCTTTCGAGGGACTCTGTGAGGAGCCTGAGTGTCTGGTCTTGCGAGTGTCCTGGATAAAAATCAAGGTCTTGGCATTTAACGACCTCTTAGGCACAGACATCAGCAGTGTTTCTGTCTGCGGAGAGCTTGTCTACCTTGTCGAGAGGTTTACTTACCTCGGCAGGGACATTCATGTCTCTGGTGACTCTTCCTATGAAGTTGGTAGACGAATTGGGAGAGCAGGGGGATCATGAGGTCGTTGGAAAAAGTGATGTGTGGTGCTCTCGATATCTATGCAAAAGGAGTCGTGGTGCTTCCTGTCTTGCTATATGGTTGCGAGTCATGGACGCTATACAGTGACTGGAGATGAAGACTGGACTCCTTTGATAATGTCTGTTCAGAGAATCCTTGGGTACCGCTGGTTTGACTTTGTGTCGAATGAGCAGTTGCTCATGGAGCCAAGAATGAGGCTAAATACCTGCATTTTGAGGGAGCATCAGTTATGGTACTACAGCCATGGTTCACTATTCCCCAAAGGTTATCTGACTCCTAGGATCCTCATTCTTGAGGACCTGAGTGGCTGGACCACGCCAACGGGATTCCCATGTAACACCTGGCTGATAGAGGGTCATTTCTGGAGGGTGGGACTGGACCACGTGTTTGCCTGGGGGGTTGCCAACCAGGATCCCGAGCTGTTTCGTCGTGGGGTGGGTGCGGCAATGTGCTGTACTACTGCATGCACCCCAACCTAACCTGACCTGACCTTTACAACTAAAGTAACAAACTCTATTGACAAAAAAGAATAAAGATTTTCCATTAGCATATTCTTTGTGTCCTACATTCAATCATGTGGTTCCAGAATTAACAAAATATCGAAAGCTGTGTTGACAGCTAATGCCATGTTCACCCCCACAGTTCCTCCCCTACTCCAGTTAACAATGTGACAGTTACAGCATTTCATTATTGAACTCTCTTAATCCAACTCAGTAGTTGGAATGGACCAATTATAGTTGATTTTCTCAATACAGAATAAGGTTTTGCATGTTTTATGTTACAATGGCACAGCCATTAGCCACTATACAGCACTAGTAACTTGAGTCTTGTGGATTGTCTTTGTGGAGTTTGTCAGAGTTCTCTGTGTACTTCAGTTTTCTTTTGTGTACAGTATATGTTACATTGTCTGGTGACTCTAAGTTAGCATATGTGTGCCAGTGTATGTGTGCATGTGCACCAAGGAAACCGTAGCGTACCATGTAGAGTCAGTTACAGTCTGAAATGGAATATACATATTCTCAAAATGGATCTTCAGGAAATGTTAAATAAAAAAAAAAAAAAAAAAAAGTTTGTTCTTCTATACTAATAAAAGGCAAAGCCCTTACTGACTCACTTATCACTAATTCACCAACTTCCAAAGTAGGTAGAAGGCTGAAATTTGGCAGGCTCATTCCTTACAGCTTACTTACAAAAGTTAAGCAGATTTCATTTCGAAATTCTATGTGTAATGGTCATAACGGTCGACAGCGTCCGCCATGTTACACTTTCTTATTTATGGCCCCATCTTGACGAAATTTGGTAGGCGGCTTCCCTGTGCTAACCGAAACCGATGTACGTACTTATTTCGGTGGTATGACGCCACTGTCGGCCTCCATATTGAACTTTCCAACGGTCTTTGTTACTTATTGGCCCATCTTCAAGAAATTTGGTACGCGGGTTCGGCAAACGTTGGAGAATAGGGATATTGTCTTGAAAAGCAGAGACAATAAACTGCAACGCATTAAGGAAACCCACAGATCCTATGATGCACTTCAATATCCCCTCATGTTCTGCTATGGTGAAGATGGCTATTCTGTGTCTATACCTCAAGTTCATGCTGCCAGTAACTCACCTATGAAGAAAACCGTCTCTGCAACAAACTTCTATTAATACCGGCTTATGATCGGAGATCATCATGATAATACTATCCTTTTCTTCCGAACTTTATTAAATCAGTTTTTAGTTGATATGTACGCAAAAATTGAATCCGAAAGACTAAATTATATCAGACTAAATCAGAAGAAACTATGAGCTGAAAATTACATCCACTTGAAAGATGCTATTGACAAAAACGACACTAATTTAAGGGAACTTAGTCAAGCTGTGATATTACCATCGTCGTTCACTGGAGGACCTCGCTATATGCACGAGCATACACAAGACGCAATGACATACGTACGTCATTATGGCTGCCCTGACTTATTCATCAGATTTACTTGCAATCCTAAATGGACTGACATCACTGAAGTTCTCCTTCCGTGTCAAAAACCTCACGATCGCCACGACCTTATCAGTAGTGTATTTCATCTGAAAATTCGCAAAATGATGGACTTGCTCACGAAGAGTAACATTTTCAGCTGTACATATTGCTACATGTACACCATAGAGTGGCAAAAGCGAGGTATTCCCCATACACACATTCTGTTGTGGCTAAAGGATAAGATTAAGCCAGCTGTCATCGATCAAGTGATCCGTGCGGAAATTCCTGATCCACAGACTGACCCTGCCCTCCACAAAATAGTAAAATCCACAATGATTCATGGCCCATGTGGACCTCATAATATCAACTCACCCTGCATGATGAACGGAATATGCAGTAAGAAGTACCCGCGTCCCTTCATCTCAGAAACTCAGACTGGAGAAGATGGTTAACCTCATTACCGCTGGCGCGCACTGGCTAATGGAGGTCATACAATTAACATCAATGGAGTAGATATCGACAACAGATGGGTGGTCACTTATAGTCCTGTGCTGTCCCGCTTCTTCAATGCTCACATCAATGTCGAATTTTGCAATTCAGTAAAATCGATCAAATACATCTGCAAGTATGTTAACAAGGGAACTGACCAGGCAGTATTTACAATACAAAATCAAAATGACAAAGTATCTTGATACGAAGCTGGGCGTTACATTAGTAGCTCTGAAGCAGCCTGGCGCATTTTCTGTTTTCCCATTCACGAACGTTACCCTCCAGTCGTTCATCTTGCTGTGCATCTTGAGAACGGACAAAGAGTTTATTTCACAGAAGGCAATGTTGCCGATAAAGTACACAATCCACCACAGACGACCCTTTTAGCGTTCTTTGACCTTTGCAACCATGATGATTTTGCAAAACAACTTCATTATAATGAAATTCCATCATATTATGTTTGGGCAAACAACATGTTTCATTGGAGGAAGCAGGGGAACACTGTACCAGGACATTCGTGAGTAAAAAAAGATAATGTGCTGGGTTGGGTCTACACTGTGTGCCCGAATAACTCCGAATACTACCATCTTCGACTGCTGCTCAACGAAATCACAGGTCCCATGTCTTTCGAATCTCTCAGAACAGTTTATGGTATCCTACATCCAACCTATAAGTCGGCCTGCAGGGCACTTGGTTTTTTACAGGACGATATCAACTGGGACGAGACTCTACAGGAAGCTGCTCTGTCTCGGTTACCTCAAAAGATCCGTGAACTCTTTGCTGTCATGCTGGTGTTCTGCCAAATGGAAAACCCCTTAAACCTATGGGAAAACCATAAAGACAGCATAGCAGAAGATGTTAGGAGACAGACTGAAAGAGATCATATAGGAACAGAAGTCCACCAGTGGTTACATTTGATCTATAACAAGTATCTACAGTTGCTTGAAAACTACGTGATTGCTATTGGAGGTCAATCTCTTGATCATTATGGTTTGCCTTCACCTTTCAGAGAACTGGCAGAAGTTATGTCAAATCCCGAGTACTTGAAAGAGACATCTTACAACACCTCGCAATTGGCCAATATAGTCACAAATAATGAGCTGTTGCTAAATAGTGACCAAAAGACAGTTTATGAGCAAGTCATGAAGAGCATTGTCTCAGCCACTGGCACTGTGTTTTTCCTTGATGCTCCAGGAGGAACTGGTAAGATATTCCTCATAAACCTTCTCCTTGCGAAAATCCGAGCGGAAGGTAACATTGCCATAGCTGTGGTTTCTTCTGGCATTGCTGCAACTCTTCTTGAGGGTGGCAGAACTGCTCATTCAGCTTTCAAGCTGCCTCTGAACCTCAGCCATACTGAATTCTCCATGTGTAACATATCAAACCAGAGCAACATGGCTGAAGTGCTGCGACATTGTCAGCTTATTGTCTGGGATGAATGTACTATGGCACACAGAGGAGGTGTTGAGGCTTTAGACAGGACCCTCCAAGACATCCGAAACACCAGCAAACTTATGGGCGGCTTGACAGTGTTGCTGGCTGTAGACTTCCGGCAAACCCTACCAGTCGTGCCCAGAGGAACACGCGCTGATGAAGTTAAAGCATGTCTGAAGTCTTCATACCTATGGCCACAAATCAATGTTGTTACCTTAAGAATAAATATGACGGGTTCATTTGAAAGGCAACAAAAAAGCCGGGGAGTTCTCTGCTCTTCTGATGAGTATAGGTGATGGCACCTTCATTCAAGAAAATTGTAAAATAAATATTCCTACAAATCTGTCTCCTCGTGAATACCTTACAAAGCCTTCTTCAAAATGTTTACCCCAATCTACGAAATCGACGTGTCATGGTTGAGGGAGAGAGCTATCCTGACACCAACAAATGACATGACTATGACTATAAACCAGATTTTTACTTCAAGAACTACCTTCACAACCGAACTGTGGATTCAGTTGTAGAAGTGGAAGATGCGGTGCAGTTTCCGGTAGAGTTTCTCCACACTCTGAATCCTCCAGGCACTCCTGAGCATAATCTAATTTTGAAGGTTGGGGCACCAATAATTTTACTGATTAACTTACAGCCACTGAAACTTTGTAATGGCACGAGACTTCAGGTCACGTGTCTGCAAAAGAATCTAATTGAGGCAACTGTTTTTGCTGGTGGTGGCTCAGGGGAGAGTGTTTTTATTCCTCGCATCCCTGTTATACCCTCTGATCTCCCATTTCAATTCAAACGCCTCCAATTTCCAGTAAGGCTGTGCTTCGCAATGACAATTAATATGTCTCCAGGACAGACCCTACAAAAGGTTGGCATTGATTTGAGTCAAGATTGCTTTTCACATGGCCAACTATACGTTGCATGCTCAAGAGTAAGCTCTGCGCACAGCTTAGTTATATTACAACCAGAGGGCCGAACTGACAACGTGGTATACAAAGAGATCCTTAACAAATAATTATTGGTATATTTTCCCTCAATTTAAAAAGGTTTACTTTTCTTCTTAATAAAAATTTTAAAGCAGTATTTCGCCGCTGCGAAGCGTGGGTATTTTGCTAGTTCAAGAATATAACCGAAGAAAAAGAAATCGGGTAAGGGTACAACACTGACCCGACAGCTTGGGTGGTACAGCGGTAAGAACTGCTAACTCATAATTGAGAGGTCGTGGGATCAATTCCCAGAATTAGCGTTTAGAGTAGTGAGCTGCTATTACTGTTACTATTATACAATAAAAACATACATTTGATTTGAGTCTGTAACAGCTGGTGTATGGTACTTGTAAGGGTTAGCGTTTTTTTTTAATGTTTTTCAGTCACATTTACGTTCCCCTCAATCTGACACATTTGCCGCTGCGAAGCGTGGGTATTTTGCTAGTTTCAAATAATCTCCAACCTGTTTTGCTTAGTTTTCTGGAATAATTTGTAACTTCTTATTTAAAACCTTTTACACCCTGAGGGCATTTTTCAACAATATCCGCCTGAGTGGAGAACAATATAATAAAGCCTTACTATGCAATAAATAAAGGAAAGACACTCTCTTTTTCACTAA
>NC_041400.2:122469744-122639744 GCF_900747795.2 Erpetoichthys calabaricus
GTTACACTCCCAAATCTAAGTGTCAGTAGAAAGGGAACAAGATATTTTAATCTGCTTTTTTTTTTTTTTTTGGCTATCATTTCATTGCAAAGGTGTGCTTTGATTTCATAACCAGCACATTTCATATATCTTGGCTTAGTGGTAGAAAAGCTGAATCAAACATTCAAATTTTTTATCTGTTAAAGAGTAATCATTCTAACTTTTATTAAAGCTATTCGAGATATATATATTAGTGAAAATAAAGTTCTTCTTTCTTCTCATAGGATGGAACTTCGGTGTGTCATAGCAGTTATTCGACATGGAGATCGGACTCCAAAACAAAAGATGAAAATGGAAGTTAGGCATCAAAGGTGTGCAAAGCTTTTAGCAAAACTGTTGTCTTATTAGATGTTAAAATCTTTAGTCAAAATGTATACAGAAATATAAAAAAAATTATATAGGGATTCTATCCATCCATCCATTCTCTTCCGCTTATCTGAGGTCGGGTCGCGGGGGTAGCAGCTTGAGCAGAGATGCCCAGACTTCCCTCTCCCTGGCCACATCTTCTAGCTCTTCTGGGAGAATCCCGAGGCGTTCCCAGGCCAGCCGGGAGACATAGTCCCTCCAGCGTCTCCTGGGTCTTCCCCGGGGCCTCCTCCCGGTTGGACGTGCGCGGAACACCTCACCAGGGAGGCGTCCAGGAGGCATCCTAATCAGATGCCCGAGCCACCTCATCTGACTCCTCTCGATGCGGAGGAGCAGCGGCTCTACTCTGAGCCCCTCCCGGATGACTGAGCTTCTCACCCTATCTTTAAGGGAGAGCCCAGACACCCTGCGGAGGAAACTCATTTCAGCCGCTTGTATTCGCGATCTCGTTCTTTCGGTCACTACCCATAGCTCATGACCATATGTGAGGGTAGGAACATAGATCGACCAGTAAATTGAGAGCTTTGCCTTATGGCTCAGCTCCTTTTTCACCACGACAGACCGATGCAGAGCCTGCATCACTGCAGACGCCGCACCGATCCGCCTGTCGATCTCATGCTCCATTCTCCCCTCACTTGTGAACAAGACCCCGAGATACTTGAACTCCTCCACTTGAGGCAGGATTTCGCTCCCAACCCTGAGAGGGCACTCCACCCTTTTCCGGCTGAGGACCATGGTCTCGGATTTGGAGGTGCTGATTCCCATCCCAGCCGCTTCACACTCAGCTGCGAACCGATCCAGAGAGAGCTGAAGATCACGGCCTGATGAAGCAAACAGGACAACATCATCTGCAAAAAGCAGTGACCCAATCCTGAGTCCACCAAACCGGACCCCCTCAACACCCTGGCTGCGCCTAGAAATTCTGTCCATAAAAGTTATTAATAGAATCGGTGACAATGGGCAGCCCTGGCGGAGTCCAACTCTCACTGGAAACGGGTTTGACTTACTGCCGGCAATGCGGACCAAGCTCTGACACCGGTTGTACAGGGACCGAACCGCCCTTGTCAGGGGGTCCGGTACTCCATACTCCCGGAGCACCCCCAACAGGATTCCCCGAGGAACACGGTCGAACGCCTTTTCCAAGTCCACAAAACACATGTAGACTGGTTGGGCGAACTCCCATGCACCCTCCAGGACTCTGCTAAGGGTGTAGAGCTGGTCCACTGTTCCGCAACCAGGACGAAAACCACACTGTTCCTCCTGAATCCGAGGTTCAACTATCCGACGGACCCTCCTCTCCAGAACCCCCGAATAGACTTTTCCAGGGAGGCTGAGGAGTGTGATCCCTCTGTAGTTGGAAAACACCCTCCGGTCCCCCTTCTTAAAGAGGGGAACCACCACCCCAGTCTGCCAATCCAGAGGCACTGTCCCTGATGTCCATGCGATGTTGTAGAGACGTGTCAACCAAGACAGCCCTACAACATCCAGAGTCTTGAGGAACTCCGGGCGTATCTCATCCACCCCTGGGACCCACCTCCGAGTCCCCAGGCTCTGCTTCCTCATTGGAAGGCATGTTATTGGGATTGAGGAGGTCTTCGAAGTACATAATGTCCTGAGTCGAGGTCAGCAGCGCACCATCTCCACCATATACAGTGTTGACACTGCACTGCTTCCCCCTCCTGAGACGCCGGACAGTGGACCAGAATCTCCTTGAAGCCGTCCGAAAGTCGTTCTCCATGGCCTCCCCAAACTCCTCCCATGCCCGAGTTTTTGCCTCAGCAACCACCGAAGCCGCATTCCGCTTGGCCTGCCGGTACCTATCAGCTGCCTCCAGAGTCCCACAGGACAAAAGGGACCGGTAGGACTCCTTCTTCAGCTTGACGGCATCCCTCACCGCCGGTGTCCACCAACGGGTTCGGGGATTGCCGCCACGACAGGCACCGACCACCTTACGGCCACAGCTCCGGTCAGCCGCCTCAACAATAGAGGCACGGAACATGGCCCATTCGGACTCAATGTCCCCCACCTCCCTCGGGACATGGTCAAAGTTTTGCCGGAGGTGGGAGTTGAAGCTACTTCTGACAGGGGGCTCTGCCAGACGTTCCCAGCAGACCATCAGAACACGTTTGGGCCTACCAGGCTTGACCGGCATCCTCCCCCACCATCGAAGCCAACTCACCACCAGGTGGTGATCAGTTGACAGCTCCGCCCCTCTCTTCACCCGAGTGTCCAAGACATGTGGCCGCAAGTCCGACGACACAACCACAAAGTCGATCATCGAACTGAGGCCTAGGGTGTCCTGGTGCCAAGTGCACATATGAACACCCCTATGCTTGAACATGGTGTTTGTTATGGACAATCCGTGACGAGCACAGAAGTCCAATAACAAAACACCACTCGGGTTCAGATCGGGGGGGCCATTCCTCCCAATCACGCCCTTCCAGGTCTCACTGTCATTGCCCACGTGAGCATTGAAGTCTCCCAGCAGTAGGAGGGAGTCCCCAGATGGTATGCCCTCTAGCACACCCTCCAGGGACTCCAAAAAGGGTGGGTACTCCGAACTGCTGTTCGGCACATACGCACAAACAACAGTTAGGACCCGTCCCCCCACCCGAAGGCGGAGGGAGGCTACCCTCTCGTCTACCGGGGTAAACCCCAATGAACAGGCTCCAAGTCGGGGGGCAATAAGTATACCCACACCCGCTCGGCGTCTCTCACCGGGGGCAACTCCAGAGTGGTAGAGAGTCCAGCCCTTCTCAAGGAGATTGGTTCCAGAGTCCAAGCCGTGCGTCGAGGTGAGCCCTACTATATCTATCCGGAACCTCTCAATCTCACGCACAAGCTCAGGCTCCTTCCCCTTCAGAGAGGTGACATTCCACGTCCCAAGAGCCAGCTTCTGTAGCCGAGAATCGGACCGCCAAGGTCCCCGCCTTTGGCCACCACCCAACTCACACTGCACCCGACCTCCTTGGCCCCTCCCATAGGTGGTGAGCCCATGGGAAGTATAGGGATTCTTTCATCTACAAATGTAGTGTATTGTATCATGTCAAATATGTTGTTTTAATAATATTTTTACTTGCATCACATGTTTATGTCTGTTTTTGTATTTTTTGGTTGCAAATGTCACTATATAATATTAATGAATACAGTGGCTTTCTTTTGTTAATGAAGGTTTTTTGATCTGTTTGAAAAATATGAAGGATACAAAACTGGAAAGCTGAAACTAAAGAAACCAAAGCAACTTCAGGTATTTTTTGTTTTTGTAAAATGCTTGCCAAAATTTAGTTACAATGAAAAGTAGCATTTCTTAAACAGATGGAATACTTCTTTACGTAAGATTTAAGATTAGCAACAGATTTATAGGTATTTGTTTCATATTTTTCTTGCATGCAGGAAGTATTAGACACCGCACGGCAGCTACTTGTAGAACTTGGGCAGAATAATGATTCAGAAATTGAAGAAAGTAAAGCTAAGCTTGAACAACTGAAAACAGTGCTTGAAATGTAAGAAAAATCTTGTAGCTTTCAGACTCTATGTTCTTGGTATAAGCTGTAAAGGCTTTTACGCTTTTTTGATTTGTGTATTAATGATGTGTTAACATTGCAGGTATGGTCATTTTTCTGGTATTAATCGCAAAGTTCAGTTAACTTACCTTCCTCATGGCTGTCCAAAAACATCAAGTGAAGAAGAAGGTGGGCTTTTAATGTTTAAAAACTGAATGAGTCTTATTAAAATTAAAAATGAGATTACAATAAGAATATATCTACATCTTTTCTTCTATGAGACATTTAACATTCACCTCAACCCCAACATACCTGTGTTTTTATTTCTCTCTAGACAATCGCAGAGACGATCCATCTCTGCTGTTAGTGCTAAAATGGGGTGGAGAGCTTACTCCTGCTGGAAGAGTACAGGCTGAAGAGCTTGGAAGAGCATTTAGGTGTATGTACCCTGGAGGACAAGGTAATCTTTAGTTTTCCTTTTGAATCATTAAAAAAGGAACTGGTATATATTCTAAAAAAATGGACTCTCTGGCTTTTAAAAACTCATTGTGTCATTGTGGAGTAAGAAACAGATAAAAAGTCATTATTCAAGTTCAGTATTTTAATTTAAATAAAATTATTTCATATACAGTGCTGCTCGACTCATGTGGAGGCAGTTTTGATAAAGTGCTGGATTAAATTTCATTTCCATGTGACAATGCAGGTTCTACTCAGTGCTCCCAGTTTCTTTTCGGGAGGTCTTGAACCCAACACCGTCGGTAATGTAACCAGCTGAGCTGGACAATGAGGACACCAACGAAGCAAGGGGAAAGGGGCAAAAGTGCAGAAGTGCTTTTATTCAATAAAAGAAATTCAAAACAAAACCAGTGTCCATAGTGCAGTTTTCAAAGTTCCATAAATAATCCATAAAATCAGTGAACAATGCAAACGTTTAAAACCAGGCTAAAACGAGATTAAAATCCTGTAGTAGACATTGGGGTCACACCAGCAATGCACAGCTCATTCCCAGTCTCTCCAGCTCATCCGATTTACATTACCGATGGTGTGGGGTTCCAGAGCTCCCGAAAAGTAAGAAGGGAGCATGGAGCAGAACCCACATCGTCACATTCCATAGTTATTCCCAGTATTTAAGTTACCTTGTTAAATTGTTTCCAAGTATACCTATCCTGTAATCATAGGCCTTGATATTATTCAGTCTTGTTGTTTGATGTTTTAATGATTTATATACAGTGTTGTTAACTAATTTGAATTTAAAGTAACATCTTTCCCAGCTCGGTCCCTCTATCTAGCCAATCAGTACAGGTCCTTTTCTCCCTCCTTAGTGTCCAACCTCTCATACAACTTCTCATACGCCTTTTCTTTAGCATGGCCACTCAAGCTATATATGTCCACCAATACAAATTCATATCTCAAATTTACTTACATGGAGTTCCTTAAACAGTTTTATATACTGACATCTTACTATTCCCTGGTAATGTCCCTCACATTCTTGATTTCTTCAAGTTCTATTAAGCCATCTCCGGTTATAAATTAAGCTGGTCTGGATCTTCACTTCTTCTTTATTCACTTCAAATAAAATCAGATACAGTGGGGTTAACATCTCTAGCTCAAAGCCACATATTCAAAATGTAAATTATGTTGTTTAACACTAGAATTACCAGAGCCTACGAAAAAACTCGTAAATCCGTCCCACCTTAAATCGCGTCTTAAATCCGTTTGCACCTCTCCGCCAGAGTCCTTTGTCATCTAAATGTGCTGATAAACAAAAGCTACTAGCAGCCAGCTATTCCATCCCCCCACCGACTTAGAATGAACTTCTCCTAGCTCAAGCCTTGCCTTGATTTGATTACCTGGGATTGAAGTGGAGTTTTACAGTGGAAATAATTCTAGCGTTATTTGGAATACACGCATTTCATGTGTGTTCCATTTCTATAGTAGGCTGTGCAAACACATTTTTAAAACAGAAACGTTTTTCATATTCTAATAGTAAATGACAAAATGTAGGCATAAACTATATAACGTATGAAGCCTGAAGTCCATATATCAAAGAAACACTTTCACAAAAGGTACAAATAAGAGAACACGTGCGCTTTCATTCAAAAAATAAAAAAAAAAAAAAAAGCCGCGTTAGCATGCCACATTGACACTCTTACAACAACCGCCGCGGTGGCGTAATGGTATCAGTTCCTGATTGGGAATCACAGGGTGGCGAGTTTGATCCCGCACGGCTCCACTTCGAGAAATGAATTGCTCTTATTCTTACAATTTTAGAATAACAACATAAATTTGATTTCAGTCTGTAACAGCCGGTGTAACTTATGATACTGGTAAAGGTTAGCTTTTTTTTTTTTTTTTTTAATTCACTTTTCATTCTCGCAGTCGCATTCAGAATCAATTCATTCTCGCAGTCGCATTCAGAATCAATCCGTACAACCCCATCTGACACAGCTGGTTTCACATAAATAAAAGTGCACTTTTATTCAAGACTATAACCGAAGAATAAAGAAAGCAAGTTACAGTTGGTGGCTGATACGACAGCTTGCGTCGTGCAATGTTAAGAACTGCTGATTTCCGATCCGTGCTATATAAAATCATCACATTCAAATATTAACAGTTCCCACACACCCAAGGTCCGCCATTCCTACATTTACGACATGTGTACTTGTTGCAGTGTACACACCTCTCTGTGCTATGGTTCCTATTACAGTGAATGAGCACCTGACACTGTACTTTCTTCCCTGGGGGAAGCTGAGGTCTTAGAACGGAAGTTTGTTGATGCTGTATCATCTTTTCTTTTTCCATCGCCTTTTCCTGTAAGAAGCGACGACGAAGTTCCTCTGCAAGGTGAGCCATGAACACTCTTCTTTTCTCAGTGGACCCCGTGCATGCCTTATACAGTACGTGTGCGTTCATCGCTGCTAGGTCAATGATGTTGTAGAACACAGCAACCGGCCACCTGCGTGTTCCTGTTCGCACTGAACAAGCACGCGCCTTCTGGTCCATGATGTGAACAAGCACGCGCCTTCTGGTCCATGATGTCAACGCCACGCTGGGGAAAAAAGAAAGACAAATATATGTGACATTTTGAAGAAATCATTTTATCACCAGAATAGCACCAGAATACTTCGTCACACTAATATTTTTTCCATTAGCATACCTTCATGTGGTTGTAGTCTGTGACCGTGTTTGTTTTTTTTTTTTTTTTTTTATCTTGCCCAATCTCCACATCATGGTGCATTGTGCTGAGAATGCAGACAGACTTCATCTTTTTGGGCACATACGCTGTCAGCATGGCACTGGGAGATCTAAACACCAGCGTGGAGAATTGTTCGTGTACTGAACTGACTTTAGCTGCAGGTGGAAGTTCCCGTCGCACTTTATTCATGGTGCCAAGCAGAGTTGTATTGCGGTGCAGCAGTCTATTAGCCAGCGAAAGTGACGTGAAGAAGTTGTCTGTTGTTACGGTTCTGCCTTTTTGGATTGCGGCAGATTTGGAGACAAAGTACATGTGCAATGCCACTCCTTATTTAGGAAAAGATCCCAGTCGTCCCACGGGAGAAAGACTTTCCGAGTCTGTGGTCATAAAGCTTATGGAGCCATTTCTGGACAAAGGCAGAACCGTAACAACAGACAACTTCTTCACGTCACTTTCGCTGGCTAATAGACTGCTACACCGCAATACAACTCTGCTTGGCACCATGAATAAAGTGCGACGGGAACTTCCACCTGCAGCTAAAGTCAGTTCAGTACACGAACAATTCTCCACGCTGGTGTTTAGATCTCCCAGTGCCATGCTGACAGTGTATGTGCCCAAAAAGATGAAGTCTGTCTGCATTCTCAGCACAATGCACCATGATGTGGAGATTGGGCAAGATAAAAAAAAAAAAAAAAACCAAACACGGTCACAGACTACAACCACATGAAGGTATGCTAATGATAAAAATATTAGTGTGACGAAGTATTCTGGTGCTATTCTGGTGATAAAATGATTTCTTCAAAATGTCACATATATTTGTCTTTCTTTTTTCCCCAGCGTGGCGTTGACATCATGGACCAGAAGGCGCGTGCTTGTTCAGTGCGAACAGGAACACGCAGGTGGCCGGTTGCTGTGTTCTACAACATCCTTGACCTAGCAGCGATGAACGCACACGTACTGTATAAGGCATGCACGGGGTCCATTGAGAAAAGAAGACTGTTCATGGCTCACCTTGCAGAGGAACTTCGTCGTCGCTTCTTACAGGAAAAGGCGATGGAAAAAGAAAAGATGATACAGTATCAACAAACTTCCGTTCTAAGACCTCAGCTTCCCCCAGGGAAGAAAGTACAGTGTCAGGTGCTCATTCACTGTAATAGAAACCATAGCACAGAGAGGTGTGTACACTGCAACAAGTACACATGTTGTAAATGTAGGAATGGCGGACCTTGGGTGTGTGGGAACTGTTAATATTTGAATGTGATGATTTTATATAGCACGGATCGGAAATCAGCAGTTCTTAACATTGCACGACGCAAGCTGTCGTATCAACCACCAACTGTAACTTGCTTTCTTTATTCTTCGGTTATAGTCTTGAATAAAAGTGCACTTTTATTTATGTGAAACCAGCTGTGTCAGATGGGGTTGTATGGATTGATTCTGAATGCGACTGCGAGAATGAAAAGTGAATTAAAAAAAAAAAAAAAAAAAAGCTAACCTTTACCAGTATCATAAGTTACACCGGCTGTTACAGACTGAAATCAAATTTATGTTGTTATTCTAAAATTGTAAGAATAAGAGCAATTCATTTCTCGAAGTGGAGCCGTGCGGGATCAAACTCGCCACCCTGTGATTCCCAATCAGGAACTGATACCATTACGCCACCGCGGCGGTTGTTGTAAGAGTGTCAATGTGGCATGCTAACGCGGCTTTTTTTTTTTAAATTTTTTGAATGAAAGCGCACGTGTTCTCTTATTTGTACCTTTTGTGAAAGTGTTTCTTTGATATATGGACTTCAGGCTTCATACGTTATATAGTTTATGCCTACATTTTGTCATTTACTATTAGAATATGAAAAACGTTTCTGTTTTAAAAATGTGTTTGCACAGCCTACTATAGAAATGGAACACACATGAAATGCGTGTATTCCAAATAACGCTAGAATTATTTCCACTGTAAAACTCCACTTCAATCCCAGGTAATCAAATCAAGGCAAGGCTTGAGCTAGGAGAAGTTCATTCTAAGTCGGTGGGGGGATGGAATAGCTGGCTGCTAGTAGCTTTTGTTTATCAGCACATTTAGATGACAAAGGACTCTGGCGGAGAGGTGCAAACGGATTTAAGACGCGATTTAAGGTGGGACGGATTTACGAGTTTTTTCGTAGGCTCTGGTAATTCTAGTGTTAAAAAGTACAAAATACAATCTTATCAGGCATGTCTCAGTTATCACTATCTTTTCATTCCAATTTACACATTTTAAATGTGAAGATCATTCATTGAATTTATGTAATCTGTTCCTTGATGATATTCCTCCTTCTGTCAAGTATTGGTAAAGTCTCTTTCACGGGTTTTTTGTGGAATAGCAGGAGATGTCATATTAAATATTTTACCTTACTCTGTGATGGACCTAATTTTTTTTATTCCTGTCAGGTTGGGAATTATTGTATTTCCAAATTATCAATATACTTAACCCATGTGCTTTTGAATTTCCATAATATTTTCTGTATAACAGTTAAAAAGAAGCAAATAGAAAGTAACACTTTGTTTGGGCTTCGTACTCCCTGGCCAAACCTCACTACAATCAGTCAATCACCCATTACCACTTCAAGGACAATACAAGTTCTTAGATGAAACATGCAGCTAAAATGTCACTAGAGACTATTTACCCAATTCCATATTAACTCTATGTAGTGGCATTAAATTAGTATTTTTTATTATAACAGTAAGAGATGTTATTGCTACTGTACAGTACACATTTTTGGAAAAGAATAAAACATTACACTGTTGCAAGTTTGATGACATGATGATGATTTTGCATCCTACAAGCAATTAAGCTTCAAATTTAACTTCTCATCAGCAAAATGTTTCTACTACTTTCAAGCTAAAATGAACACACCCAGTTTTCCTCACCTTCTGTCTATTTCTATTTCTATTTCATAAGAAATATTGATCAGTCTTGAAGGCTCAGATAGCATCTCCACAATTTGTAAAAATGTTTTAAAGTCCCTTCCTCTAAAAGATACTCAGGGCACAGTGGGGTAAGGATCCTTCACTTAACATTTCAGAAAAGGAGTAGAAGACAGCAATGCACAGAATATACTCTAGCTCCATATGCACAAAACAGTCAATTATTCAACTTAAATTTTTTTATCATGCACAATTTATCTTAATTAAAACTGTCCAAACTATTTCCAGAACAAGATTCAACCTGTGAACATTGCAGTCTAGCTCCAGCCTTATAGGGCCACTTGTTTTAGGCGTGCACCAAATTAACAAAATTTTGGACAAAAATCTTTTAAACGCCTATCTGATACACTTGGTGTCATAATCATTTCTACCACATTAAGAAAGTGGAGAAGGAAAAACAAATTTTAATTGTCTTTACCTCACTACTAGCATGTAGACTTATCTTGCTCAATTGGAAGAGTCCCAACCCACCACCTTTAAGTCAGTGGGTAACCAATGTTCTATACTATATGAAATTGAGAAAAATCAAACCACTCAGTGGATCTGTTCAAAACATTTTTTAAATATGACAGGATCTAATTAATAACATTTTAGAATAATCTTCTATATTGGGGAAAGGGATACTCATCCTTCCTTGCTGCTTCAAAGATTAGATTTTTTGGCTGGCTCTCCTTTCTTTCCTTTTGGAGGGGTTTGATTTTGTTAAGTTTGATTTGATTGTATGGTTTGTTATTTGCCTTTAATTAAAGTTAATAAACTAATAATAATAAAAAAAAACTTTTGTTGTCGAAGTACAAAATCCCGAAGTTAGTATTACACAG
This sequence comes from Erpetoichthys calabaricus, assembly GCF_900747795.2. Classification (NCBI taxonomy): domain Eukaryota; kingdom Metazoa; phylum Chordata; class Cladistia; order Polypteriformes; family Polypteridae; genus Erpetoichthys; species Erpetoichthys calabaricus. The sequence goes on from NC_041400.2 coordinate 122,480,633, forward strand.
TGTACTGTATACTATAGATGTAGACATTAAAAATGCTCCATAGATTAGAAGCTCAATGGTTTGCCTTGACCAGAGGAAGACCTACAGTTAATAGTAATTTAAACAAAATAAAAGGTTTTGTTTCGTAGAAATGTTTTACGGTGTTCTTTTAGGGCTGATTCAGCAGTAGGTATTTAAAGTGCTGTTGGAGTAATTATGTTTAAATGTAGCAAAGAGGCACATTGTATATCTAAACAATCAGTATGAATTATTGTCATAAACATTTTGCAGAGCCTATGTGAATTGGTACAAGCATAATATAGTTATCCCAGTATTCTTTGACATTGTGTAAGATGCATTACAAATCACTCTCTCCCTATTGTTTCCTATCACTCTTCAGTTAAACTTTCTGACTCTGTTCACCCAGCATGGTTTTTGCAGGCAGCTTATCCTGGCTTTATAGGGTTTCTTCCATTTTTGAGATGACTAACATACATATCTATACTTTTTCATTCTGTGAAAATTCAGGACCACCAGACAAGATTATTTCTGTGTCTTTAAAAAGAAATGTAAGAAACGTTTTCTTTCTCCCATTGTATGAAAAATGTAGGTTGAAAATGCAGGATCATGATACAGGGCTGCCAGTTCTGACCATCTTTTAACAGACCACGAAACTTTGATTTCCAACAACAGATTTCAGATGGCAAATCATTACAAGCCAGTTTACTGACGAAAGAGAGCAAGTGTCATTTATGTTACTGTGCAGCTACATTGAAGTTTGAGACATCATTGGTAGCAGGGCACATTATTGAGAATGTTATTAATAAAGTAAGTGAAGGCTAGGCACAATTACAGATTTTATTGGAATGTCAACATTTAAAAGAATGTCATTTTGAATGTTTTACCAAAATTCCTTACAATGATATTGAATAGCAGTTAGTGATCAGTGAATGATACAGGGTTATTAGAGATCACTAGAACTAGCAGTAAAAATATAATTTTAATTTAAATAAAAATGAAAATTACAATTAAAAAACACCAATAATGCAGAAGTAACTAAAACAACATATAATTAATGGTAAAATCAGAATAGTTTGTTTTTCTCTTCAGTCCACAGTTTTGACTTCTTGCATGACACTGGCCTACTAAAAATGGCCTTGAATTAAGTGAACCGTATTTGAGAGAATGCAATCTTTCATTGTATGTTTTCAGAAAATATAGATCAAGCCTTTGCTCATAAATCTGAAAAACTATCACAAAAACTAAACTGAAACTAAATGGGCTCTTAGACCACTAGATTGAGGAAAGAAGTTAAACTTTGGTGGAATCATAAAATAGTTACGTTCAAGCTGTACTGTTTAGAATGTTAGAGCATAAACAAAGGCTACATTTTCAATTTATACTCCCATCAGAGCCTTTGATGCAGCAATTATGTATTTGCTTGAAATTGTGCATGTCTGTCCTGTTTCTGTCACAGGATCAGCTACTAAAGGAACACACTTGTCATGGATGATCAGGATATCAGGACAGTATAGGAATGAGTAGGATGGAGATAGTCTATGAGTATATACAGTACACCCCCAAAATTCGCGGGGGTTACATTCCTAGAGCACCCGCGAATTGTGAAAAACCGCAAATTTTGGATGTGGTAAAAAAAAAAAAAGCCTATTTTTATAGTTTAAACCCTAAATATGCCCCCAAAACACTTTAATTTGATTTCAAACTCTGCTTAATACAGTCATTAAAAAAAAGAATGTAAAGGTAAACCTGTATACTGTACTGCTATGTCTCCTGCAGTGCTAGAATGTAAAATACAGATGTTACAGCTATATGTACTGTAGTTCATGCAAGCGTGTTTTCATTGCCAGAAGCCTTAGAAGGTGCAGGACGTTTTGACGGCATCTTGGGGCTTTAACCATTAAACTGCCACATACTTGGGGGTTAATGCATCCCTGGATGCCAAATACGTTTTTGCTGCACTTTAAGTAAACATCACAATTCACAAAGAAAAAGTGAAATTTTAATAGAGCACATTTTTTTTTTCCATGCAAAGAGCATCAAAATTACTGCAACACTGATCATTTTACACACTGCTAATGAACTATAAAAAACTATTTAAAAAAACTACTGGAACAATATGTACAAAATGCAAGTGACGGATGAAACTCAGTAAATCACCGAGCCAACTGCGCTTGAACTGGCAGCACGCAAACACAGAGGTAAACGCTGACGCTGTCTCAATCCCAGAGACAGTCAGGCCGGAGTGCTGCAGGATGTCAACACTTGGGTCACAGAATTTCACAGAAACACAGGAGATTGTAGAGACAGGAACTTTATTCAAACACTTCAAACAGACAAACATGTCTCTTTCGGAAGTTAAACAAGGTCAGTATGCAGTTAGCTATCGATTAAAGAATAGACAAACATCATAGTGGAGCACAACCCCCAACAGGAGCAGAGGATGTTGGGGGAGGAGAGAGAAACAAAGCAATCAGCCAAAAAAGGACAGGTGCTGTTCAGGCTTTTAAGTCCGCTCCTACGTGCTCGCAAATGGCACTGGGAAATGACTATAGCTGGTGTGGCAGTTTAAGGGTTAAGAGGAACAAAACGGAAAACATAAGAAAATATAACTCGGCTGGAGATGCATCATAGTCAATCAGCAGCAAGGAGAAATTAATATTTCTCGATTTATTTATTTTTATGGTGAAGATTCCAGGGACTTTGACCCGACCCACACGCACTCACAGAGACAAAAACAAAGCAATCCGGTAATCAAACAGCAAATAAAGAATGTAATAAAAACAAATGAAAACAACGATACCACCCCTGTTCCCCTTACAGCGATTACACATTAAATACAACAAAGCACCAACAAAACACACACAGTAAATCATGAAAAATGGCAATGGATGAAATGTAATGATGAAAATATAGTCCAGACATCTGCACGTTGAATGGGAATGTAAAGATAGTCTTACAGCTAGTTTCTGAAAAACGATGGGTTCAGGAACGCTTCTTTGCAGGATGGCCATGAATCCACTTATAGTCCACATGTACACAGGCAGACAATGCAGACGCCAAACACGAAACGATCCAGGACAAAACAAATAAGTACAGGTAACCCAACAGAAGGCAGGCAGAAAGACAGGAACTTGAAACACAAATTACAAAAAAATTTTTTTTTTTTTTGCTTTTGGTCACCGGCCCCCTTTGTAAAAGCCGCGCTGATATCCTTTGACCTCAATAGCCCCAGGACCCTCAGCAGAAGACCAATCAGAGCCACTGCAGGGACTGCTTGGAATTGCAGTTTCAAATTCTATTGGCTACTTTCACCATCCCAAGCCGTGTTTGGGCTGCAGTTGCTTCCTGTTCTCTCTACAGTACAGTATTGCCACAAAAAAGCCATAAAAATTGTGGAGGATATTTGTAGTTTCAGCTAATAATTATTAGATAGGTTCTAAGGAAAAATCTGCGAATGACTGAGACCACAAACCACTTCGCGGGGGTCTACTGTAAAACGTTCAGTCTCAACCCTCCAGTGCTGAGCATAGTTTTTTCTACACAACCATTCATCATCATTTGCAGCTACGTTGATGCTTGAAAAGTTGAGTGATTCCCAAAGTGTGCACACCCTTTCAGTCCTGCATTCGGTGTTTGCTGAAAAGGGTCTGACATCCACTTTGTCAGTTGCTTACAATGCTCAAGTAACTAAAACAACATATAATTAATGGTAAAATCAGAATAGTTTGTTTTTCTCTTCAGTCCACAGTTTTGACTTCTTGCATGACACTGGCCTACTAAAAATGGCCTTGAATTAAGTGAACCGTATTTGAGAGAATGCAATCTTTCATTGTATGTTTTCAGAAAATATAGATCAAGCCTTTGCTCATAAATCTGAAAAACTATCACAAAAACTAAACTGAAACTAAATGGGCTCTTAGACCACTAGATTGAGGAAAGAAGTTAAACTTTGGTGGAATCATAAAATAGTTACGTTCAAGCTGTACTGTTTAGAATGTTAGAGCATAAACAAAGGCTACATTTTCAATTTATACTCCCATCAGAGCCTTTGATGCAGCAATTATGTATTTGCTTGAAATTGTGCATGTCTGTCCTGTTTCTGTCACAGGATCAGCTACTAAAGGAACACACTTGTCATGGATGATCAGGATATCAGGACAGTATAGGAATGAGTAGGATGGAGATAGTCTATGAGTATATACAGTACACCCCCAAAATTCGCGGGGGTTACATTCCTAGAGCACCCGCGAATTGTGAAAAACCGCAAATTTTGGATGTGGTAAAAAAAAAAAAGCCTATTTTTATAGTTTAAATCCAGAAATATGCCCCCAAAACACTTTAATTTGATTTCAAACTCTGCTTAATACAGTCATTAAAAAAAAGAATGTAAAGGTAAACCTGTATACTGTACTGCTATGTCTCCTGCAGTGCTAGAATGTAAAATACAGATGTTACAGCTATATGTACTGTAGTTCATGCAAGCGTGTTTTCATTGCCAGAAGCCTTAGAAGGTGCAGGACGTTTTGACGGCATCTTGGGGCTTTAACCATTAAACTGCCACATACTTGGGGGTTAATGCATCCCTGGATGCCAAATACGTTTTTGCTGCACTTTAAGTAAACATCACAATTCACAAAGAAAAAGTGAAATTTTAATAGAGCACATTTTTTTTTTCCATGCAAAGAGCATCAAAATTACTGCAACACTGATCATTTTACACACTGCTAATGAACTATAAAAACTATTTAAAAAAACTACTGGAACAATATGTACAAAATGCAAGTGACGGATGAAACTCAGTAAATCACCGAGCCAACTGCGCTTGAACTGGCAGCACGCAAACACAGAGGTAAACGCTGACGCTGTCTCAATCCCAGAGACAGTCAGGCCGGAGTGCTGCAGGATGTCAACACTTGGGTCACAGAATTTCACAGAAACACAGGAGATTGTAGAGACAGGAACTTTATTCAAACACTTCAAACAGACAAACATGTCTCTTTCGGAAGTTAAACAAGGTCAGTATGCAGTTAGCTATCGATTAAAGAATAGACAAACATCATAGTGGAGCACAACCCCCAACAGGAGCAGAGGATGTTGGGGGAGGAGAGAGAAACAAAGCAATCAGCCAAAAAGGACAGGTGCTGTTCAGGCTTTTAAGTCCGCTCCTACGTGCTCGCAAATGGCACTGGGAAATGACTATAGCTGGTGTGGCAGTTTAAGGGTTAAGAGGAACAAAACGGAAAACATAAGAAAATATAACTCGGCTGGAGATGCATCATAGTCAATCAGCAGCAAGGAGAAATTAATATTTCTCGATTTATTTATTTTTATGGTGAAGATTCCAGGGACTTTGACCCGACCCACACGCACTCACAGAGACAAAAACAAAGCAATCCGGTAATCAAACAGCAAATAAAGAATGTAATGAAAACAAATGAAAACAACGATACCACCCCTGTTCCCCTTACAGCGATTACACATTAAATACAACAAAGCACCAACAAAACACACACAGTAAATCATGAAAAATGGCAATGGATGAAATGTAATGATGAAAATATAGTCCAGACATCTGCACGTTGAATGGGAATGTAAAGATAGTCTTACAGCTAGTTTCTGAAAAACGATGGGTTCAGGAACGCTTCTTTGCAGGATGGCCATGAATCCACTTATAGTCCACATGTACACAGGCAGACAATGCAGACGCCAAACACGAAACGATCCAGGACAAAACAAATAAGTACAGGTAACCCAACAGAAGGCAGGCAGAAAGACAGGAACTTGAAACACAAATTACAAAAAAATTTTTTTTTTTTTGCTTTTGGTCACCGGCCCCCTTTGTAAAAGCCGCGCTGATATCCTTTGACCTCAATAGCCCCAGGACCCTCAGCAGAAGACCAATCAGAGCCACTGCAGGGACTGCTTGGAATTGCAGTTTCAAATTCTATTGGCTACTTTCACCATCCCAAGCCGTGTTTGGGCTGCAGTTGCTTCCTGTTCTCTCTACAGTACAGTATTGCCACAAAAAAGCCATAAAAATTGTGGAGGATATTTGTAGTTTCAGCTAATAATTATTAGATAGGTTCTAAGGAAAAATCTGCGAATGACTGAGACCACAAACCACTTCGCGGGGGTCTACTGTAAAACGTTCAGTCTCAACCCTCCAGTGCTGAGCATAGTTTTTTCTACACAACCATTCATCATCATTTGCAGCTACGTTGATGCTTGAAAAGTTGAGTGATTCCCAAAGTGTGCACACCCTTTCAGTCCTGCATTCGGTGTTTGCTGAAAAGGGTCTGACATCCACTTTGTCAGTTGCTTACAATGCTCCTTCATTTCAATATGGCTGCTATGAAAAAGGCATATTGTGATATGAAACCATGCAATACCACCTAAAAGTAATGATATCTCAGCAACGACTCAAAAACCAGACACCTAATTCTCTGGAGATGTTCATGACGTTATAAGCTAACTTTAGTAAAAAAAAAAAAGACCAATGTTAAAATATAGATTTTTGTCACTATTCAGTTTTTAATATTATAATCGCTCATTAAGTGGTTATTTTTAATTTTGAGGATAGCATAGTATTTATGCAAAATATAGTGCAGGAAATGAACTTCAAAACAATATGAGAACTTACAGTGCATCCGGAAAGTATTCACAGCGCATCACTTTTTCCACATTTTGTTATGTTACAGCCTTATTCCAAAATGGAGTAAATTCATTTTTTTCCTCAGAATTGTACACACAACACCCCATAATGACAACGTGAAAAAAGTTTACTTGAGGTTTTTGCAAATTTATTAAAAATAAAAAAAACAGATCACATGTACATACAGTAAGTATTCACAGCCTTTGCTCAATACATTGTCGATGCACCTTTGGCAGCAATTACAGCCTCAAGTCTTTTTGAATATGATGCCACAAGCTTGGCACACCTATCCTTGGCCAGTTTCGCCCATTCCTCTTTGCAGCACCTCTCAAGCTCCATCAGGTTGGATGGGAAGCGTCGGTGCACAGCCATTTTAAGATCTCTCTAGAGATGTTCAATCAGATTCAAGTCTGGGCTCTGGCTGGGCCACTCAAGGACATTCACAGTTGTCCTGAAGCCACTCCTTTGATATGTTGGCAGTGTGCTTAGGTTCGTTGTCCTGCTGAAAGATGAACCGTCGCCCCAGTCTGAGGTCAAGAGCGCTCTGGAGCAGGTTTTCATCCAGGATGTCTCTGTACATTGCTGCAGTCATCTTTCCCTTTATCGTGACTAGTCTCCCAGTCCCTGCCGCTGAAAAACATCCCCACAGCATGATGCTACCACCACCATGCTTTACTGTAGGGATGGTATTGGCCTGGTGATGAGCGGTGCCTGGTTTCCTCCAAATGTGACGCCTGGCGTTCACACCAAAGAGTTCAATCTTTGTCTCATCAGACCATAGAATTTTCTTTCTCATGGTCTGAGAGTCCTTCAGGTGCCTTTTGGCAAACTCCAGGCGGGCTACCATGTGCCTTTTACTAAGGAGTGGCTTCCGTCTGGCCACTTTACCTACATGCCTGATTGGTGGATTGCTGCAGAGATAGTTGTCCTTCTGGAAGGTTCTCCTTTCTCCACAGAGGACCTCTGGAGCTCTGACAGAGTGACCATCGGGTTCTTGGTCACCTCCCTGACTAAGGCCTTTCTCCCCCGATCGCTCAGTTTAGATGGCCGGCCAGCTCTACGAAGAGTCCTGGTGGTTTCGAATTTCTTCCACTTACGGATGATGGAGGCCACTGTGCTCATTGGGACCTTCAAAGCAGCAGACATTTTTCTGTAACCTTCCCCAGATTTGTGCCTCGAGAGAATCCTGTCTCGTTGGTCTACAGACAATTCCTTTGACTTCATGCTTGGTTTGTGCTTTGACATCAACTGTCAACCCCATTATGTAGAGCAGAGACAAATACAATGAATAAATAATGGCAAAATAGACAAAAATTATGAGTGGTAAACCCCAGCTTGTCCCATATCCCTGTACTAAGAGGTGAAGGAATTAATCAGTGTACTAGTCTGAGATGCTGAGAAGTTATTGCATTTTAATTAATGTTTGAAACTTAATACAGTAGATTTATTTCCTTGTGTTTGTTTCTAGGTGATTATGCTGGTTTTCCTGGATGTGGTTTACTTCGTTTACATAGTACTTACCGGCATGATTTAAAAATATATGCTTCTGATGAAGGTAGAGTTCAGATGACTGCTGCTGCATTTGCTAAGGTGATGTTGAACATTTTTGGATTTACATTTTTTTACATCAGGTATTAGAAAAAGGAGAATGTATATTTTAAAAAATGATGGTAAATTTTAATTGTTACATGATTTCTGTAGCAGTTTTTAAACTTGTCATAGTTGCCTTAATAATCAAGTTTTTTTTTAATGAATTGTTATAATTTTATTTAGAAATAATATATAAAAAAAATACTTTTTAAAAACCACGTTTATATAAAGTTAAAAAGTGTACTAAGTGTACTGGCGCTTTTGCTAAGATTTTAAGAAGTCTTTTTTGAATGTTGATTGATGAAAAGCGCCCATGCTTTTATTTTTCGAGTGATGTAAGAGAGACTTATTTTTCAGTTTTTAGTACACTTTTTTTAACTTAATATAAGCGTGGTATATATATATATATATATATATATATATATATATATATATATATATATATATACAGTGATCCCTCGCTATATCGCGCTTCGCCTTTCGCGGCTTCACTCCATCGCGGATTTTATATGTAAGCATATTTAAATATATATTGCGGATTTTTCGCTGCTTCGTGGGTTTCTGAGGACAATGGGTCTTTTAATTTCTGGTACATGCTTCCTCAGTTGGTTTGCCCAGTTGATTTCATACAAGGGATGCTATTGGCAGATGGCCGAGAAGCTACCCAGCTTACTTTTCTTTCTCTCTCTCTTGCGCTGACTATCTGTGATCCTGACGTAGGGGGTGTGAGCAGGGGGGCTGTTCGCACACCTAGATGATACGGACGCTCGTCTAAAAATGCTGAAAGATTATCTTCACGTTGCTACCTTCTGTGTGCAGCTTTTAAGTATGCTGCACGGTGCTTAGCATACTTAAAAGCTCAAAGGGCACGTATTGATTTTTTTATCTGTCTCTCTTTATCTCTCTCTAACTCTCTCTCTTCTCTGTCTCTCTCTGCTCCTGACGGAGGGGGTGTGAGCTGCCGCCTTCAACAGCTTTGTGCCACGGTGCTTCGCATACTTACAAGCCAAACAGCCCTATTGATCTGTTTGCTCCTTTGAAGAGGAAGATATGTTTGCATTCTTTTAATTGTGAGACTGAACTGTCATCTCTGTCTTGTCATGGAGCACAGTTTAAACTTTTGAAAAAGAGACAAATGTTTGTTTGCAGTGTTTGAATAACGTTCCTGTCTCTCTACAACCTCCTGTGTTTCTGCGCAAATCTGTGACCCAAGCATGACAATATAAAAATAACCATATAAACATATGGTTTCTACTTCGCGGATTTTCTTATTTCGCGGGTGGCTCTGGAACGCAACCCCCGCGATGGAGGAGGGATTACTGTATATATATATATACTAGTCATTTAGCCCGTTACAATAACGGGCGCTAGAACAGTAGTGCATAAACATTAGTAGGAACAGTCTATATTAAATGGCAAGGGACTTTGACCTCATTCTTTTTGTTGGTCGTATTTTTCTTTCTTTCAGCCTTTCTTTTGTTGATGTTTACTTGCTGAGCTGACCGTTCTTCGTGGGCTGCCGCCGTGTATTGTGTGTCTAATTTTCTGTGATAGTAATACTGTCTTGTATGGCTCTATTCAATAAGGGCGCGCACAAAAAGGCGAGCCTCAAAAGGGCGACCTCAATCGCCTTTTTGTGCACGCCCTTATTGAAGGATGCCTGTGCGCACCCTTATTGAAGGATACCGTCTTGTACGTCCGCTGGCTTGTACGTCCGTAATATACCTTTAATTTTCTCTGGCGGTAATACAGGCGTGCGCATCAGTAATATGCCTTTAATCTCCTCTGACAGTAATACTGGCTTGTATGTGGCTGTAATATGCGTCACTGTATTGTGTACCTTTAATTTCCTCTCGCAGTAATACTGGTTTGTATTTCCGTAAAACGCCTCTAACTTTCTCTGACAGTAATATCGCAAGTCAACCGTGCCCCGCGCATGCGCACTTCATCAGAAGACACCCACACACGGACACCTGGACGCACATAGGGATTTTGTATATATAGATATGTATATGTATATATATATCCATCCATCCATCCATTTTCCAACCCGCTGAATCTGAACACAGGGTCACGGGGGTCTGCTGGAGCCAATCCCAGCCAACACAGGGCACAAGGCAGGAACCAATCCCAGGCAGGGTGCCAACCCACCACAGGACACACACAAACACACCAAGCACACACTAGGGCCAATTTAGAATCTCCAATCCACCTAACCTGCATGTCTTTGGACTGTGGGAGGAAACCGGAGCGCCCGGAGGAAACCCATGCAGACACAGGGAGAACATGCAAACTCCACGCAGGGAGGACCCGGGAAGCAAACCTGGGTCTCCTAACTGCGAGGCAGCAGCGCTACCACTGCGCGACCGTGCCGCCCAATATATATATATATATGTATATATATATATATATGTATATATATATATATATATATTAAATATTAATTATTTTCAACCTTTTAGTCTAGGGTTTGTTTTAATATAATTTTTTAATCAATATTTTAACACTTCCTTTAATATTTCTATCTGTTACTAGTGCCATCTATTGGTGCAATCTTTAACTATTCTTCATATGAAAATTTCATTTCTTAACATGGATTAATTGATCAATAAGTGAAACTGATTATTGATTCACGTACAGGTAGTCCCCAGTTTATGGACTTCCGACGCACGACATATAAACAGGACCACAACTGCGACACATGCACCGCAGTAACTGCTGCTCCGTCATTTTCGGCCTGGGGACGCTGCAAGCGGTGGCTGGAGGGGGGTGATTTCCCTGCTCGTGCAGTGTAGTTTCTCTTGGGTGGCTTCCGGCGGCAAGTGGTTTCACTGCCCACTCACCACACACGGCTGCCCCGTTCATTCTAGGTGGGGGGCTGGTAATGCTGCAAGCGGTGACTCGGTTGTGGCTGAACAGAGGCCATTGAGGGTGAACGGGGCGGCGGGGCGTAGCATTGTAGTGTGCCTCGGATGGCTGTTTGTTGAATGGGGGCAGTGGTGTTGCATACGCTGCAGGCAGCATACTGTAGTGGAGGTGACTGTGAGGTGGGCTGGTGATGAACTGCCCCTCGCTTCCCCCATTCATTCTAAATAGCAAGCCTGCTTGTACTGTTACGCTCATAGCAGGAAGTTGTCTCTTGTCATGACAGGGTGGTCCAGATCTAATTATGCAGATCCAGATCGTCTGGATGACTTTGATTTATATGGGGACGATTCCAGTTCAGCGCGAAGACGATTCTTCATGTCATCAGTTCGTACACTTCTCGATGGTCCGGGATTTTTCGGGTGATTTTCTATGTAATAAACTGAATAAGTTATAGCGTAATGAAATACATCAGACGTGTGACGACTGGTGCCTTCCTGCTGTGATAGCTGTACAGTGCTGTGCAGAAGAACCCATCTTAGCCTTTTGTCTTCACCCTTCAAGAATGTATCTGAAACACAAATCTGATGCAAGTGCTGGTGATACAGTAAAGAAGAGAAAAACCATCACCATTGAAAATAAAGTAGAAATAATAAAAAGGTCAGAGAGAGGTGAAACTCCATTCACTGGCAGAGCACTTGGTTACAGTCGGTCAACAATAACAGTTATTAAAATAATGTACCTGTTCCGATTTACATACAAATTCAACTTAAGTACAAACCTACAGTCCCTATCTCGTACGAAACCCGGGGGACTGCCTGTATTGTCATCAGATGTGAGTGTGCAAAATTTCAAGTCATTTGGACAATAGGAAGTGGGTTAAATATCAATTACAAGATTTGTAACAGACAACAAACAGGTGAAGTTAAAATAAGCGTGGTAATAAAAAAGGACAATTTCTCTTCTTTCACATCAGCTCCGCTGGGAAAACAGAGAACATGACTTTTAGTCCTGTCACATGTCTCTGTCACATACATGTGGGTTGACTTTTTAAAGACACACTCCACACTGTTGTTATGCTGAGTAATTTCCCCATGTGTGTAGTTGTGTTAATTTTTTTAATAGTGAATAATTACTCTTGTCTCTGCAGTACTGTTCATCATGCTAGTTATTTTTAGGTTCTGAAAAGTCACATTTTTGACCTTTAAAATTCCACTGTTTATGAAACTGCAACAAATTGCAGAAAGTGCTCAACATTTAGCTAGATCATGTGTACTTGCTATTTATCAGAGCATCTGAACTTTTTAGAAATTATAAAATGGTTTTGTTTGTGAAGTAAAATTGCTGTAAAATATCTTTTCTTCAGTTGTAATTGTCCAAAAAAAACTCTCAGCGCATAAAAAGATTTTAATTAAAGATGCCTGTCTCAGTAATGGTGCGGTGAGGTATGTAGATCTTATAAAATGTATTTGTTTTGATAATCATTTTTATCATCATTTAATGTTGTAAAACAAGAAGACATTTTTTTTGCTTTTATATAAATTTCATACCAACCAGTGGTATTCAAGTTTTGATGAATTTGTTTTTTAGGGCTTATTAGCTCTTGAGGGAGAACTGACCCCAATATTAGTACAAATGGTAAAAAGTGCAAATATGAATGGCTTGTTGGACAGTGAAGGTGACTCTCTAAGCAGCTGTCAGCAGCGTGTCAAAGCCAGATTACATGAAATTCTTCAAAGGGACCGAGATTTTACAGCTGAAGATTATGAAAAAGTAAGTACAAATTTGGTTTTTTGTGTCTCATGTTTAGGATGTGTCAGCAGATGATCAGTATTTAGCGTGTTAATTCTTGACTATTGTAATATCTATGGTCGAGGAAACTGTCAACACAATTTAAATGAATTTCAGACAGTCTTGACATATAGTATTTTTGCATAATTCCTTTAACTATAGTATCATTTTTAGATTGTATGCCAAAATACAATATTGTTTTCTGTCTGCTATGTGATAAAGTGAACTTCCTTTAATTTTATAGAATAAGATGCATTGTGGTTTGATCTCAAGAACAATTCATTATACAAATTGTGGCTATTTTAGGCACACGTATCTAGTACAGGGGAGAGACCCCTTTTTGCCTCTGGTACAGTCTCAGTGCTTTGAAAAGTGAATTAAAGGAAATATTTGAAACATTGTGTAGATATTTTGGTTCATACCAACTGTCCAATCCATATTTATTTGCTATTCATGGCTGATGGCAGATTCAGCCATGAAAAATGCACAGTGCGCGCTTCGTCATTATATGCTTTGCTAGCGAAAAAGACCAAAAGGAGGTGCTCATGTTTCACCTTTTGTTAGTGATGAGATTACTTCATGTAATTACTCACTATAAATGTTTAAATCCATTTAATAGAGAATTTTATAGCTACTAGGTCACTTGCTTTTTTGTAAAACATTTTTAAGTATATATTCTAACTATATTGAGTTTTTATACTATATTAAAACGTATGTTTTACACATTTCCCAAGCACTTGCATTTGTTATTACAATGGAAAATGCTTACTTTTTAAAAACCCTCAAAATAGGAAATATAATTTGGATTTGCCAATCTAAAGGAATTCTGAACATTAATAATGACCTTAATATTATATATGTATATACAGTGTGGAGCTTGGCCCAGACACAGACAGGCAGACACGTTCATGTCACCCAACACACGTTTATTTACACCTATACTATTTACAATTGTGCCACACAACCCCCAAAGACCCCAAAAGTCCTGGCCACCACACAGTCTTTTCCTTTCTTCAGGCCGCCTCCCTGCCTTCCACCCGACTCAAGTCCCTGTCTGAAGGGAGGCGGCCCCTTTTATACAAGCCCGGATGGGCTCCAGGTGCTTCCCGACACTCCTCCGCAGACACTCCCCTGTGTGGTGGAAGTGCCGGCTGCGCACCCGGAAGCCCTCTGGGTGTCCCCAGTCTTCTTCCCCCCAGCACTTCCGGGTGTGGCGGAAGTGCTGTGGTCCAGGGCTCTCTTGGCACTGGGGCACCCCCTGGCGGTGACCACGGGCCCCTACAGGGTTGGGCTTCCAAGCCCTGCACCCGTGGCCCCCAACACCACCAGGGCGGTCGCCGCCTCGTGGTCTGGGGGAGGTGCAAGCCTTCCTCCGGTCCTCCCGGGCGTCCTGGCTGGGTTCCACCCCTAGCAGTCTGCCACAACAGTATTACACTAAAGTTATTACTATAATCTAATTTCTTTGCAGAAGTCACCATGGATTTAACTTGTTTACTTGTTACTTTTAAGAACTTGTGACCTGCATGCAAGATTCTGCTTTGGTGTAGTGTGGTATAATCCTGTGTTTTGTATGTTGGAGACTGGCATTCAGCACTCCCAGCATAATGCATGTAAGTTGGCTTGAAATGTAAGCATTTTTTATTTTCAAAATGACAGTAAACCAGTAAGCGTTTCAAAAACAACAAAATAGTAAACATGCTCACTTTGATGGGCAATTCCATAAATTAAGTGTCTCTCTCTCTCTCCAGTCTGACAAACCTCCCGCCCTATTTATACCTAGCGTTAACACAATATGATTGATTCCGTTAAAATCCAGTAGTAAATACACTTATGACCAGATCACTCCAATCACATTTGGAAATTGTCAAAAGCAGATAGTTTTGTTTTTTCCTTTTTAACGTAGTCTCTGTGCCTAACGTTGTCATGCTAGTCAATAATATGCACATGCAGCCACTTGCTCCAGGACCCTCTTGCCTGCTCTGTTTTTGTTTTTTTTTTTTTACTGTGCATCGCATCATCAAGTATGTTTAGTTCATTTTTATCTTGAAGCTTTTTGACACACTCTTGAAACTGGTTGGAAAAAAATGAGCAAAATATATCTAAAAGGTGATAGGTAGCTTTCTGTACCACTTTCTCGTTTCTTGCTTTAAACCAATAAAACTGGAAATAGGCCTTAAAAACAATAGAAATTTATAATGTGAAACAAACCTCTGCTTTAATACTCCTCCTAAATACCTTGGCTGTTTCAAACTCTGTGCTGCAAGCTAAAAGATAAAAGATGCAATTTATAACTAAACATGCAGACTTCAAAGGTGATTAACAGACTTTGTGACTGATAACCTTAAACAGATTGCAGAACAAAGTTTGACAAAATTACATAATTAGCATATGCAAAATGCAGTATGCATGGTCACCAACTATAGGTGGTTGGATTTGAGGGTTAATGAAGCAAAACAAAACATCTTAGGCAACAACATTGATATTAATTCAGCAACAATTTATAAAATAAATAACAATCCTCAAACTGGCGTAGCATTGAAGATGCAGACTTGGCAAAGTAACATTACTTGATCAACATGGAAACAAGATTGCATATATAGACTTTGAATGTATTACTAAAGACAGATTTTATTCAGAGTACTGTATAAGCACCTTTCTGATGGGCTTGCATTAAAACTTTAATAAAAACTCTGCAAACATAGTCCTCAGTTGTTCACCACTCTCAATTACATGATTATATTTTTTACATTCACTTCTGGCATGCTTAAAAAAAAAAAAAAAAGTTCTCCATACTCGGTTTCTTGCTGACTTCAAGCATTGATTGGACAATGATATTTCATTTTTTGCATACATTAGCAAGGACACAAAAAACAAGCATAAAGGGAAAATGTTTAGAAAAGCTCATTAAACTTTGATTTCATTGAATTTTGTGATTATATAAGGCTAGTCAGTTTATATTAAGGGCCATCAATATAATTTTAATCTATATAGTCATAATTTATAGGGTTGAGTAGTAAAATTATAATGTGCTTTACCATAAACTACCTGATAGGCTGGAGGATTTAATAGAGAACTACCCTAAGCAATACTCATTTATATGGCCATTCAAAGAAAAATTTTTTTCCCCTCATTTCACATGGATTCCATCATATAACAGAAAGGTGAAATACAAAAAACAGAGCCTACCAGCACAGCCCAGTCACTACATGTTTTGTACAGTGTCATGCCTCAAGCATGTATTTTTCTGAAAGAGTACTGCAGACGGATTGGGCAGCAATGATTCCACTCAAAGCATTTTTGTGCAGTTGAGAGCTGACCAATTCACAGATGTTCTGCATTGTAAACCATTTTGAAAAGGCTGTTGCTGATCCTTGCTCAAGATTAAAAACCCACTGTTTTTTTTTTTTTTTACTAAGAAGCGCCACAGCTCCACAAGCCACTTCCAAATTTTTACTGATCCGCTAGCTTTATGAGATAGTCTTTTAAGCAGTTACTGATAATTTCTTACACAGTATAGTTGCATAGCACACCACAAAATAACTTGGTCTGAGTGGCTATATCAATAGGAAGTGTCTACATTCCTCCCCTAACTAATGTAGACCTTAGTCATGTGCTCATCACTCTTTGCTAAATCTGTAATTCTGAGGCTGTTTGATAGCTATGCAAAGATTTTGGTCCAAAATGTTGTTAATTTGGTGCATGCCCAGAACATGTGGCCCAGTGAGGCTGGAGCTAGATTGCAATGTTTGCAGGTAGAATCTTGTCCTTTAAGCATTTTGTACAATTTTAAATGAGATAAATGCCCTCGATTAAAAGATTTTAAGTTGAATGATTACATGCTTTGCACATACGGAACTAGAGTATAATCTGTGTGTGGCTGCCTTCCACTCCACTTCTGAAATAATACGTGAAAACTTCTTTCCCAATGTACTCTGGGGTCTTTGTAAGGAAGGGACTTTGAAATATTTGTATAAACTGTAGAGATGCTATCCGAGTCTTCAAGAGTGATCAATATTTCTTCTGGAATAGAACAAGATGGGAGGTGAGGAAAATTGGGCAGGTTCTGTTTAGCAAAATTTGTAGCTTGAAAATAGTGGAAGAACTTTGTTAAAGAGTGGTTAAATTTGAATCATAATTGTTCATAGTATCCAAAGACATTATGTACAAAATCTCTTGGTGTTGTAGTGCTGGACATTTTTCAAACATTAGTGTAAAAGTTTGAGAGGGTGGAAAAAGGTGGTTGTCATGTTAGAGGTCCAACAGGTAAAAACTTTTCTGTTTTAAAGTGCTTCCTACATTGGTTCCATATTCTGAGAGAATGCAGGGCAATTGAATTATTAGTATATTGATGGTAATTTGTATTAACTGGGGCACAGAGCAGGGAATATATAGCGGTACTGAAAACTTTTTTTCTATTGCAGACCAGGCTTGTGTATATTCATTGATGTGTGTCAATGTCCAGGGGCCTCATGTATAAACATATAAAGTATAAACATTTATATGTATAAACATATAAAGTATAAAGAGTAAGAACGTTTCCACATTCAAATCGCGATGTATAAAACCTACACTTGGCGTAAAGCCACGCACTTTTCCACGGTACCTCATACCCTGTCGCACGCAGGTTCTCCGTTAGGTTTTGCAGACTGGCAGCACCCAGCGACAAAGCAATGCTACTGTTCCTGTGTGGTTACCCTTTCTTAGATCCACATCCACGACGGCAGCTCAAGTGCTCCTTGTAGAACTGTTTGTACTTGCAAGTTACCGTGAGGTAATTGTACTTATGATACAGTTATAATATTGCACATCCTGAGCCACTTTATAAAGCGCATATTTACATACGATGACGATATCATTTTTAAGATGAAATGCAGCAAAATTATGTTGATTATATTATACAGATAAAACTTTAACTACACGGTGCCGCAGTGCTAGCGAGCTTGAGCTTCGTTCACGGTTTGTTTCTGCCTCCCGCTGTTTTCATGCTGTGGCTGGCGCGACACTGGAAGGATAGATGGATAGAATAATTAAACATTACGAAGATATTTCGATGTTCCTTAAACGTTTTGAACAATCGCGTTCTAAGCTTACAGATGGAGTGCTAGCGAGCTTGAGCTTCGTTCACGGTTTGTTTCTGCCTCCCGCTGTTTTCATGCTGTGGCTGGCGCGACACTGGAAGGATAGATGGATAGAATAATTAAACATTACGAAGATATTTCGATGTTCCTTAAAACGTTTTGAACAATCGGCGTTCTAAGCTTACAGATGGCTTAACGTCTATTACAGAGCTGATTGTGTGGCGATTGGGTATTTGGAGAAAGAAAAGTAAGGACAGGAATTGGGGGTTAGTACGTTTTGAAAAAGACAGTACTTCTGTAATAAAGCATTTCATTGAAGGTCGCGCATGACGCCACAAGCATCTTGCTGTAATACATGAACAATCACTGCGCCACCATGTTCCCATGTTTAATAACATGCTTTAACTCATATCATCATGAAAATTATATCACGTATACTTCTCAGTATTTTAATTACTCAGAGAGCTGTAATATTACGAACGTAATGGATTCTGTGTCCTGTCGGAGGAAGAGCACATATAAGATCAAATACAAAACAAAGCATTTAACATGCTACTTTAGTTACGATGGGATTTGAGAAACTAGTAAATTAAACGATTTTAAGATGAAGTTTATGATGTTCTACTTTAATGACAAAATAAACTACGTGATTAAAGTGGAAATTTCGAGATTAAAGTTGACATTTCGTGCTTTTTTCACACTGTGTGCCTTTTTTTTCCACTGTACCCTAATAAGCTTTCATATGACACTCAGACGGTGGGCTACGACTCCACTTTTCATGCCGACTTTGATATGTGACAACTATTTTATTTCGGGCACTGTGCGACTTTGTGAACTTGAGCTTTCGAGTTTCTCCGACATGCTATGTCACTCGATCAACTTCCTTTTGTTGCTTATATAACTGTTTAAACCAACAAATAGTATGTTTTTCTTTGCCTCCATTTGGTATTTGCTGAAATTCTTCTATTTTTCCTCATACTTTTGCCATTGCCTTTTCACAGAACGCTGGACTTAAGGACTATTTATATTGATTTGCATATTCAAAGAGGCGTAATTCTGGGAGGAGTTGGGGCGGGACAGCAAGCGCGTGCACGTGCGTTTATTTCCACGCTGAGCGGGATTTATGTAGTGGAAGTTGGCGAACACACAGATTCCTGCATCTGGATTTTTCTGTGCGTAAGCACATTTCGGCTTTTGTGCTTATGTCATGTTATAGTGCGAATTCTACGCACGGCGTTATGCATAAGGCCCCAGGTCTTTTTAGCTTTATAGTCTTTATATTTGTATATTTGCCATCCCAGTAATAGAATTTAAAGTTGGGTAGTGCCATGCCCTCTTTTGCTTTAGGTTGTTGCAGAGTCACCCTTTGAATGCGAGGATGTTTCGAATTCTAAATTAATGAAGTTATGATTGAGTCTTAATTTCTTAAAAAAAAGTATGCGTTAGTGTTTATGGTGATGCTTTGAAATAGGAAGAGAAGTTTGGGAAGGATGGTCATCTTAACAATGTTGGTTTCTCACTGCTAATGTAAGATGGAGGGTAGACCATCTATTCATGTCTTGTTTAATTTTTTCCATGCAGACAGCAAAATTTTGTTGAAAAAGAGCTTTATATTTGCTTGTGATGTTTACCCCTAGATATTTAAACTGATCTGCTAAAATAAATGGGAAGGAGTCCGTTCGATATTATGTGCTAGAATTCACTGGAAAGAGCACAATTTTATTAAGTTGATTTTGAGTCCCGATATATCTTTTGGAAATCTGCTAATGCTTTTAGGATGGCTGGCACAGAATTTTTTGTGGGTCAGATATATACAGTACCATAGCATCTGCATATAGTGATATTTTCTGTTGAGACCCTTCTCTGAGAATCCCCTTTATCTCTGATGCATTTCAAAAATATATGGCCAGCGGTTCAATGGTGATTCCAAAGAGCAAAGGTGATAAGGGACATCCTTGCCGAATACCATGTTCTAGTTTGAAGTAGTCTGAAATAATGTTAACACAAGTTGAGGATTCTGGACTAGTATAAAGTAATTTGATCCATGTACATATGTTTGAGCCGAATCCAAATTTGTGTCAATGTGGTGAACAGGTAGTCCCATTCAACCATATGAAATGCTTTTTCTGCATCTGAAGATAAGATTTCTAGGGTGTTAGATTTAATGGATAAATATATTATATTAAACAAGTGTCCAAGGTTAGAGTATCTTCCTTTAATAAATCCGGTTGGTCTTGTGATATAACAGAAGGAAGCACTTTCTCAGTCCTTCTGGCCAGAACTTTGGAGAGTATCTTAATGTTATTATTCAGAAGAGAGATTGGTCTGTATGATGTACATTGCAGTAAGTCTTTTTATTTTTTTTTAGGAAAGATGGTAATTAATGCTTGGTGAAAAGTTTGAAGTAGAATTTTATTGTCTTTAGCTTCTATAAATTTTGCTAATAATATTGGAGCTAACTTGTTTGAATTTTTTTTCTTATAAAATTCCACTGGGTAGTCATCAGGGCCGGCTGCTTTCCTACTGTGAAGTGAGCTTATAGCAAGTAGTAATTCTGAAAGTGACACCGGTCTATCCAGTTCCACAGCTCTAAGAGTATTTAGTTGTGCTATCTGTAGTGAATCAAGAAACACATTAGATTGTGTCTTATCTTTTTTAAACAGAGTAGAATATAAGGAAGTTTAGTACTGTAAATGTGAAAGTTATATTTTTATTGTCAAAAATTTTATTTCCATCTGTGTTGTTAATTGCTGTTATTGCATTTCAGACTTCGTGCTTGTGGATTTGTTGGGCAAAGATCTTATTCGTCTTCTCTCCTTGTTCATAATAATGATGTCACGATTTAAAGATACGGTGCAAAACTTGTCTTTTCCCATAAAGTGCCTCATTTGGAGACCTGGCATATTCTAGATCTATTCTAGAAATTACGCTGATTAACTCAGAAGCCTTCTTTGTTTCCGTGATTTTTGTGATAAAGATATGAAATCATCTGTCCTTTTAAAATGCCTTCAGAGTTTCCCAGAGTATACCTGCTGAGACCTCCGAGGATGTATTTGTCTCAAGAGAATAATCAATTTGCTTGGATATGAATTCTGTACAGTTGTCATCAGCTAATAACAGGGGGTTAAGATACCAGCTGTGAGATGAGTGTGTAGGACGCAGTAATTTAAGTTCCATGATCAGAGGTGCATGGTCAGAGATAATAATAGTGTTGTACTTCCTTGATAGTGGGCAAAAAGTTATTGTCTATAAGGAAATAATCAATTCTTGAGTAACATGATGTATTGGTGACTAAAAGGAATATGCATTTAGGTTAGGATTTAAAAACCTCCATGGGTCTGATAAGTTATATGATCTATTACAAACTGTGTAGTTATTTTTGTAGTATTAAATGGTGTAGCTGCGTTTTTCTAAAATTACCAAAGTTCAGTAGCTCTAACTTAAAAAATAGGATTCAACAAAAGCCTGACGCGTAGAAATGATTCCACAGACAAAATATCTTCATTTTTAAAAGTTTAGTTAAAATTCAAAGTAAAACAGTTCACACAAAAAAGAAAATTAAAATAGCAAAAAAAAAAAGGAAAATTCTTATTAAGAAAAGTTCTGTTCAAAGCTTAAATCTTGTTACATCTCAAATGTTACTATTTGCTTAACATTCCTGAACCATTTCAAAATGATGTTTCTGAACCATTTCTAGACGGTCAGAAAACTGTATGCTTATCCCATTTCTAAGTTGAAAATGGGTCTTTCAAGTCCCTGATTACTGGGACCTGTTCTAAACGCAACTAAATCTATTATCACACTGTTTCTCAGTTATAGTAAGAAGATTCTATCTCTTATTAACGTATAGGGGGAAAAGACTATACCATTGTCTATGACTATAGAAGAAATGTACATTTTATTCAAATAAAGCAAGCATTAATATGAGTTTAACTCAAAACTTTAAATTTCTAAGATTGGCCCTTACATTTCCAGCCCCTAATTGGCTATGCAGGAGTGGAGACAATTACTATACTTCAATATGAGCCAATTAACTTTACTTTAACATTAACTATTGTTTTCAAATCACTAGCAATAACACTGCAAACAAACATTTTAAAAATTTCATATTTCAATCATTGGCTGTTTCTTGAAGCAGGCACAGTTTATTCATGGGTCTGTCCAGTGTGCTGTTTTTGGTCTGCACACAAACTCTTCTGAGTGCACCTTTGGCATCTGGCATTGTCTTGATGACTCGACCCATTACCCAGGAATTGTGAGGTGTAGCTTTATCTACAATTAAAACAACGTGCCCTTCTTCAAAATTTCTTCTTGGTGCAAGCCATTTTTGACGTTTTTGAAGTATTGGCAAATACTCTTTTGTCCATCTTTTCCAAAACAAATCAGCCATGTATTTAATTTGTTTCCAGCGTCTTCTTGGATATGGTTCATTTTCAGAAACGAGTTCAGGTGGCATTTCAGGTTGTGTCTTCATTAATAACAAGTGATTGGGTGTGAGTGGTTCTAAATCATTTGGGTAATCTGATGTCTTTGTAAGGGGTCTGTTATTGAGTATTGATTCCACTTTACACATCATTGTATAAAGATTTACATCATCAAGTGTTTGTTGGTTTAGTGTTGAATTTAAGATCTTTCTTATGCTTCTGATTTGTTTTTCCCCACACTCCTCCTTGATGAAGAGGCTGATGGTGGATTGAAAATCCATTTGATCTCTTCTTGCACCATAGCGTTGCTGATTTTTTCGTGTTCCAAGTTTTTAGTAACTTCTTGTAGCTCTCTTTCCGCTCCAACGAAATTTGTTCCATTGTCTGAGTGCATGATTTTAACTTGTCCTCTTCTACTCATAAATCGGAGTATGGCTTGGATACAAGAATCAGTGTCTAAGCTATGTGCAATCTCTATGTGCACAGCTGTGGTAGTTAAACAAGTGAAGATTACTCCATACCTCTTGACTAGACTTCGTCCTCTTTTGACCAGAAAGGGGCCAAAATAATCGACTCCAACATTAGTGAACGGTGGTTGGTTGGGTGCTATGAGATCGTCTGGCAAATGTGCCATTTTTTGCTCATCTGCTTTTGCATTGTATCTTCTGCACGTTGTGCACTTTGAAATCATTTTTCTGATAGCTAAGTTTGCTTGAGGTGTGAGCACATAGTTGCGCCTACAATGTCCGATTTGTTTATGAATGTGCTGCAATATGAGAGAAGCAACATTGTGAATGCTTGTGAAGAATTGCAGGATGTTTAGCTTCTTTGGGCATTACAGCTTTGCAGAGTCTTCCTCCGACTCTCAGTATTCCATCTTGTATGAGCGGGTCAAGTTTATAGATTTGACTGTTCTTTTTTACGCAAGCCTTTTTCTTTAAAGCCTTTAATTCTTCTGGAAATTCTTGCTGTTGACTGAGGCGGATAAGCTCTGTTTCAGCTTTGGTTAAGTCTTCTAGAGAAATTGGACTTGGTTTTAAAGTCAGTTTATATCTTTTCATATGCTTTGTGATGAGTGATTTTTGTTCTTCTGGACTACTTTTAGATTGATTGACTTCTAGTTGGAATGTTTTTCTTTCATAAGTGCAGCAGCTTGTCTTTAAACTTGAGGAACCAAGCCACTGCTTTCTTCAAGCGATGCCAATCTGAAAAGTATGTGATTAGTTTGTTGATGGGCTCGGTTGCATAGCATAAGAAGCATAACTGGGTGAAGAAGTAGCACCAAAAAGATGTACTGTCATTTTGAATTCTTCAAGGTCTTTACTTAGATTACCTTCAGTCCACCATAAAAAAAATGTAAAAGATCAGTGTCTTTATCTGGTACTTTAACTTTGTAGAACATTGACTTAATATCTGCCATTAAGGCTACTGGCTCCTTTCTGAATCTTGTAAGGACGCCAATGTGTGTGTTAGTTAGGCCAGGGCCTTTTAATAATTGCTCATTAAGTGAAGTCCCCTGGTAGGTGGCTGTGCAATCAAAGACCACTCGAATCTTATTTTTCTTTGAATGATACACACCATGATGTGGAGTGTACCACACTCTGCCTTCATTGCAATTCAGGCTTTCTTTCGATACCTTGACAATTACTTGAATCAAGTAATTTAATTTATCTTGTGGGTCTGCTAGTACGTCACCTACAGAGTGATCGAAGACTCTGATGAATTTTGCATAAGTCATTGGGTCACCTGAAAATAAAGGGACCTGTCTGTATGGTACTTCACCACGCGGCACTGGAGGTGGTGGAGTAGTAGCTATGTTTTGTTGGGTTAACAATTTAGCCATTTTGGTGATTGCTTTCTGACATTCAGCTTGATTCTTTTGATATTCGGCTTGATTTTGCACTAATACATCAAGTATATTATCTCTGGCGCTCTGAGTGTCGGTTTTTGCGCTAGTTGTGGATTGTTCCTGTCTTTCCACTTAAAGTTCATGTAGCATTTGTAGGATACTATCAAGTTCCGTGCATTCAAGTGTGACTGTCAAAGAAGGTGATGATGCTGCAGCGGTTTTCTGAGTGGAAGAGTCACATTTAATATCCAAAGTGCGCTTTAACTGAGGAGAAGCCTTTCGTAATTTTGACTTAGTGCGATCCTGTTCTTACAATTACATCTCTTTGAATTGATTAACTAGCTGTTCGTCAGATGTATGTGTTAACAGGCTGTTTGTATCTTTCAGCCATACCGCGACCTTGCTTTCATTTACGATCATGCAGAGATAGAAGGTAAGAGCACAGTACCTCGGAATGACTCACTTCTTTTTCTTTCGTTGACGAGTTCTGGAGCAGAAGCATCCTCTGTCCTCAGATGGCAGATTCCAGTTCAAGTTCAAGGCCTTCAGATGGCAAGTTTTCTGACGAAAATGTAGCTGCGTTTTTCTAAAGTTGCCAAAGTTCAGCAGCTCTAACTTAAAAAATGAGATTCAACAAAAGCCTGATGCGTAGAAATGATTCCACAGACAAAATATCTTCATTTTTAAAAGTTTAGTTAAAATTCAAAGTAAAACAGTTCACACAAAAAAGAAAATTAAAATAGCAAAAAAAGGAAAATTCTTATTAAGAAAAGTTCTGTTCAAAGCTTAAATCTTGTTACATCTCAAATCATTACTATTTGCTTAACATTCCTGAACCATTTCAAATCGACGTTTCTGAACCATTTCTAGAGGGTCAGAAAACTGTATGCTTATCCCATTTCTAAGTTGAAAATGGGTCTTTCAAGTTCCTAATTACTGGGACCTATTCTAAACACAACTAAATCTATTATCACACTGTTTCTCAGTTATAGTAAGAAGGTTCTCTCTCTTATTAACTTAAAGGGGGAAGAGACTATACCATTGTCTATGACTATAGAAGAAATTTATGTTCTATTCAAATTAAGCAAACATTAATATGAGTTTAACTCAAAACTTTAACTTTCTAAGATTGGCTCTTACAAATGGTATCGCCATAATAGCTGAGGATCTATCCAGGTTTGGATTTAAAACACAAAGTCTCCAGCCATTATAATTTTGTGAATGTTCACATTAGGGATAGATGCAAATACATTTTGGAAGAAAGCTGTACCATACACGTTAGGTGCATAGACCTCTCTATTATATAAAAAAAAAAAATTCTGGAAAGCAAAAGCAAGGCTACGATACATGATCTTCTCGGAAGTTCTCGGAAGACATTTAAAAGACCTGCGAGACAAGAGACTTGCCGCGGTGTGGCTCGCGGGGACCATAAACATGAGACTTGGTGCCAAGAGATTGTCCCAGGGACGTCTCGCGGAGACGTGGAACATGAGATTCTTGCAAGACACGCCCTACTTACAAAAGATATCATATAAGAGTACACCCATCAAAAAACACTCAGTGGTGTAAAAGCACGTTTTACACACAGATCATGTGCTCTCAGCACATATAAAGCGTATAAGGACAATATGGAGAATAGAGACCCAAATGCATTGGAGAGAAAAAAAGGCAAATAAGAGATTATGAAAGCAGTGGAATTCGAAAGGCTCAAACAAACGATGGCACGATACACATGCAGAGAAAGGTACAGAATATGAAAGCAGTAAAATTCGAAAGTATTGTAGCGTCCCAGCCAGGTTGAGGGCTTTTTGGTTTTAAGTGACTGTTTGGTCCAATTGAGGGAGGGCGGAGTACAGCACAGAAGACTGATAACTGTGTATTGATTGATGCTGTGGGGGGGGGGGGGGGGGGGGGGGGGGGGGTGTTGGAGAGGGTGCTATAAAGTTTTGTTTGTGGTTAGGAAGTCGGCAATTGTTCAAGTAAAACTTTTGTGACAGTTTATCATGTCAGTCGCTACAGTATCAAAGAAAAGATAGAAATGATCGCATTACTGCAAACAAAAGGTGATTAATCATCAGAACCAGGTGTAATTGAAAAAATAGCAGGACAAATCGAGGTCAGAAGTAAAAGGCAAAGAGTAGACAACAAAGTATTTTCGCATTCGCATCATTCAATGCACAAAAGTGGATTTACACAATAATGGACCATACGCTATGAGAATCTGTGGTCCCGGAACAGTTAAAGGAATGACAAGTTAAATTTCAAAGAATACACAGTTCGTGATCATCAATATACACCAGACCGGAGAAGCGATGCAAATTTTAACAGGCAAAAAGAAAGGTATATATTCTGCGAATAACATTACACACCAAAGGAGATCGTGATATGCCATTCGTATTAAAATGTTCACAATTTACCGTGAGAATAACTTTTGCTATGATAATCAATAAATCACAGGGACAAACATTAGAAAAAGTCAAATTATTTATTAGAGAAACAGAAACAATATTCACTCACAGACAGTTATATGTTGCATTGTCACAATGTGTCTCCAAAAAATATTGTTTATAATGAAGCTTTAAAGTAAAAGTGCAAATAATGAAATTGAAACAATTCCAAAAAAAAAAAAAAATGTAAAATTGTATATCCGATTAACCAAACACAGGGGTTGGCAAGCGAAGTGAGCAGGGGGTGAAGCCCCCTAGTATTAATTAAAATCATGTCAGAGGACTAGGACTTTGCCTTAGCTGCACAGGCAATGTTTTTTAAGGGGGGGGGGGGATGTTACTGGTAATGGGTAGGTATTGGGGTGGAGTGAAAGATAGCAATGCTATTTCTTTTTTTATCCCTTATACCCCAATACCCGCTAGTGCCAACATAACAATATGCTCCTTGTCAATAAGATGAAATATTTGTCAAAGCTATCATATGTTAAAAAAAAAAAAGGTTGCAAAGTTCAGAAGCAGTTTTTCTATGACCAAATAGTGAACTTTGTTAGCTGAAATGTTAAGGGTCTCAATTATGAAGTAAAGAGAAAGAAATTACTTTCACACTTAAGAAGTCTGATTGCCAAGATAGTATTTTTTATAGGAGACCCACTTACTAAGCAAGGACCATTGTCTGTTACAAAGAGAGTAGTTTGGCCAAGTTTTTTTTATTGCAGCTACACAATGAAAACCAGTTGTGTGGGAATCCTAATGCACAAAACTATTCCATTTGTATTGTCAGATACAGTATCTGATTCTGAAGGGCAATATGTCATGGTGAGGGGTCTGTATACTTTCTGAATCCACTGTATAGCTCATGTGACAAATAAAGTGATATCTCTCTATATTTAAGTCGATGAGTTGTATGTTAAAGCTGTAGTGCATTCCACACACTCTATTATTAAAATTAATTTCTCTTCGCTGAAAATTTTTTTTTTTTAAACTAGGGGACCTCGCTACATGCCGTTGTGAAGGGGGGGCTGAATGCACCCCAAGGAGATGCAGCTGCTCCTCCAAAACCCCTCTTAAATGGTGATACAATGGGAAACAAATTTTTTTTTTTTTTTTTATATATACCTCCTCTTTGCTCGATCAGCTGCTGGCTTACTGTCGTGCCGCGTAATCTGCATCTTGTGCGGCACTTCGAATGTTTAAATGCCTGTACAGCAGCTGTTCTTTTGTCTCACTGCCTTGTCTCTTTTCTCCCCCAGACACTATTCGATCTCTTTTCGCTGTTCTGTTATTTCACTGAGTAACTATCAGTTTTTTGAGACTTTTGAATTTTCCTACTTCCATTATCTCTAAACTGCTCCGCATGTGTATCACGCCAACATTTATGAATTCTTTATAATGTTCTACTTTGTCTTTTTACGGCCCTAGACATGGTTAAATCTCTTGGCACAAAGAGAGCACAGGAAGTGTGTCTGCCAAAAACATTCCAACAGCTGAGAGGTTAGATGACTGTGGTCTTGTTTGACAATGGTTGTAAGTAGGGCATGACTTGCAAAAGTCACCGTCTCACAGGACTTGCTTCCAAAGGTTGACCATCTCACGGGACGTGAAAGTGTCTCTCACTTCAACAGATCACGTCTCGTCACAAGAAAAAGTCTTGTCCAAAGATTTTTTTTTTTTTATAACAGAGAGATCTGACTTAATTTTATAGTAAAATTTCATAATCTTAATCTCTTGGAATACAAATGGCTTAATAAACTCAGAAGCACCAAGTGCTAAATAATATTATAAAAAGTCTTCCTACTGAGGTGAGGAGGTCATAAGTGTCAGTGCACTTTATTAGTTTTACTTATGTAACATACATTTTATCACTCAGCTAGTATAAATATACATTTCTAATTACTGTACATGCTCAAGTGTAGTGTCTTGTCTGATGTAATCTCTTTTTTTTTTGATCAGTTTCCAATTTGATTTTAGAAAATAGGACAAGGATAACAAATTTTTAAGAAGACATATTCATATATAAATTTGAAATACCCCTCTCCACCACCCCAACCCAGAGCTATATAACAGAGAACAGAGAGTAAAATTTTATATATAGAGGGCTCCGCACCCTGCTTGCTTCAGTTGCCCACCCCTTGGTTTGGTTAACCGGATATACAATTTAAATAGATTATTTCCATTTCATTCATTTTTTTATTTCTTGATATTTGCCAGTAATAAAGCTGTAGTGAATGAGTTATTCCCCCTCTTAAACAGTGGTACAATGGGAAACATTGCTGCTGTGTCACGTGATCTGCATCTTGTGCGGCGCTTAAAAATGTTTAAAAGCCTGTACAGCAGCTGTCCTTTTGTCTGACTGCCTTGTCTGTCTTCTCCCCCAGACACTACTCGATCTGGGAGAGTTTCTGTTACTCATTTCTGATTTCAACTATCAGCATGAATTTCAGAAATACTTCTCTGTATTGACCAGTTCAAGGTTGCAATTAGAAATGGCATTTTGCTTCGATAAAAAGGCCTTCAATTGAATTGCTCGATACAAACTGCTCCAGAGTTATCTGCTGGCTTCCATCGATGTCCTCTGAGGTTTCTTCACCTGGGTTGAATGCAAAGAACCTGGGTGATTCCTTCAACCTGAACAATCCATGCATAACACCAACAAGCAAGGAAGGTATATTAACACTAGAATTACCAAAGCCCTACGAGGATGGGGTAGTAGGCTGCTTGCTGCTTGGGCTTATCAACACATTTACAAGACAAAAGACACTGACGGAGAGGTGCAAGTGGATTTAAGGTGGGTCGGGTTTATGAGTTTTTTCGTAAGTTTTGGTAATTCTAGTGTTAAGGCTTTGGTAAGAAGTTTGAGGTTCATTTGTGAAAACAGAACAATTGCAGCGTTGAGTCATAGAGCAATCCTAGAACACAGCTATACTCTACTTTGTGTCACATGATACCCCTTGTCTGATGTAATCTAAAATACAGATTGAAACAAAAGAGATTTATTTTAGAGTGATGAATGTTAAGGTGAGTTTAAGTTCATAAAAATAGAATAATTCTTCAGGAGTAAAATGTTTTTTTGAAATTGACTTCTAAAATTAGTTCTCAGGTTAATGGATAAAGAAGCAATGACAGATTTCGTGTCAGGTTTAGAAACACCTATAGTGTAACCTGAAGCTCCCATGGCTTATGTGATCTTGAGGAAGCAATGTGTATGTTTAGGTACCTGTTTACCCCATTTTTTTTATTTTATGCTTTATTTGTGTTGTTGTTTAAGTTGATCTGAATTTTTAAATATAAAGGAAGCCCCAATATGTTAAGCTTATAAAATGCAGCTTATTTTTGTTGTTTTTTCAGTGGTATTTCTCTTGAGTTCATCCCTGAGTCCATAATGATTTACAGAGATAGGTCAAAATAGTTAATAATGTGGTTTGATTTGTTGCAGATCAGACAATTATGTAATAACTGCGACAGGCCTAAGTGTACAGCATCCCAGCCATACCCATAAGTAGCATACATTTGTAAAGCATTGTGTAGTATAAAGACAAAATTTTAGCTTTGTTTACTCTTTTTGCAAGTTTTTTTTCCATTTGAAATTGCCTTGTACCATATTGTGCATGTGCTGTTATTAGTGAAAATTTTGGTCCTTACCACTAAATAATTTATTCCCAGAAAAATGCAAAATGTAAAAATGTACATCAAAATGGATGTGAGAATAGTTGTATTTGGTTAGGGTGACCACTCTGGCATATTGCTGTAAAGTTTAAAGACAGCAGTGGTTTCATTGATCTATTATTTAAAATGTATGCAAGAATTTTAATTTTGTTGAGATTGTATATCAGGAATGGTCTGAAATTTTGTTTTTCTTTCCCCTTATAAGGATGTACTATAAGTACAGTTTAAAGAGTTTGCAAAAATATACAGAAATTAATTAAATAAAATAATTGCAAACTTTAAAAGAGTGTCTGCTTTGTTCAGAAGAAATGCTTTGCATTATTTCTCACTTTTCACACTTAATATAAGTTGTTTTTTTACTTTACAGTTGGCACCTACTGCAAGCACATCTTTAATTAAATCAATGCAGATGATTAAAAATCCTGTAAAAACATGTGATAAAGTTTACTCAGTGATTCAGAGTTTGACATCACAAATAAGGCAAAGAATGGAGGACCCCAAATCTACTGGTAAGCAAAATACCATAATTTTGATGATTATTATTTGTTTAGCCACTTTTAAATTATTTGATATGTATGTGTTTAATTAGGGCTGTTTAATTTTTTTCAATTATTAAAAATATTCCTGGTCATGAGTGAGCAAATTCTATCCTTTTTGCAGTGGTACACAATAGACCATTGTAGGTATAGTGTGAACATAAAGACAAAAATTTTCACACTATTATCTACATGGGATGGGGGGTGTACACTCATCCCCATCTTTCAGATTCACCCAGGATTGGTGTACTCCCATGTGGGCTTAAAGTGGAGAAGGACAAACAGACTGTGATTACACTATTGGCACGCAGACTTATTTTGCTAAACTGGAAGAATCCTAACTCTCCTCTTTTAAGTCATTTGAAATTGGAAAAAATCAAATTTTCACTTAGAGGATCTGTGCCAAACTTTTTCAAAACCTGGCAGGATCTAATCAATAATATTTTAGAATAAGCTCTTAAAGCACTGAGGAAGCAGATTCTCTTCCCATTTCTTTTTCTTCTCCATTTATCATTATCTGCCTATTAAACTCATCAATGTATTTATTTTTACTAGCTTTAAGTTTTACTCCGTTGGCCATGCTCTCTTTCTCAGTGGTGGGGGTTGATTTGGTTTCAATCCTATTTTTTGTAAAAATTCATCTATTTGTGTGGAATGATTACAATAAAATCAATAAAAATTAAAAAAAAAAATACAAAAAAAAAAAAAAAAGATTCACCCAGTATTTTGTTTTATTATCATTACATTGTGCAGCAACATGTAACTTTGACACATTTGTAGTGTATTACAGAGGTTTTAAATTATTTAATTGGGAAACTAAACATAACCCTTTATAACAAAAAACACAACTCTATCAAGCAAATGACAGTAACACTGCAAGTGTAACAAAAAACATTTCTTGAAACTTAGCAGTCAACCCCTACTTGACAAAGAGTACTATGTAACTAAACAACCCTATCTAAAAGGTTCTTTGTTTTGGATAAAACAACAAATAAAAGTTTGAGCAAAGGCCTGGCCTAATTACTTTAAAATTACATTGATGCA
This sequence comes from Erpetoichthys calabaricus, assembly GCF_900747795.2. Taxonomy (NCBI): domain Eukaryota; kingdom Metazoa; phylum Chordata; class Cladistia; order Polypteriformes; family Polypteridae; genus Erpetoichthys; species Erpetoichthys calabaricus. Next base: position 122,512,572 of record NC_041400.2, read on the forward strand.
TTCTTGTCAAGTTTTGAAAAAAGTATTATTAGGTCTTCATAGACACAATTTGATTTTCTTCAATTTCAGATAATATAGAACATCTCCTACCTACTGAGTTATAAAGAGTGGAGTAGGATTCTTCCAAATGAGCAAAATCAGTCTTTCTGCAAGTAGTATGGTTACAATTGTCTTAAGAAGGATTTGTGAATGTATCTAGACATTTTCTGAAAGGGATAGAATAGAATGTGAAAATTTTAGGAGGATACGCATTTTGGCAATAATAATTCTGTGGCTAATGTAAGATGGTGGAAGAACTATTATCATCTTGTTTGATGTTTTCTGTCATATGACCAGAATTGTGTTAAGAGATTTTTGTTTATTTGTAATAATTTTTCCTAGGTATTTAAACTATTCTGATACAATCAGTGAAAAGTTATTCGGCCTGATAGAAGTTTCAATATCCTGGCTTGCTAACTTAATGTTGTAGCTAATGTTAGACTGTGTTATCTGCCTAAATTAAATGATTCATGAACAACTGTTAGAAAGGGAGATGAACCACCTCTACCTCTATGCAGACATGTAATGCTCGGTTGATCGGTACTGGAAAGCTTTTATGTTTTCACTGTCCTTTACAAAATCACCCTCAGTATTGGTACTGTTGTGAGAGAAGGCTCCCTAATGTAAGCCCTGTAGAAACTGGGGCCCATTTAATACTTATGAGCATTCTGCAGTTGCTGGTTTGTTTGTTGTATTTGCAGGAGGTTTTCTTTTTAGTCTTTTTTTATTGAATTTATTAATTAAAAGCAAGTAACATTCCATACAAACAAGTAAAACTTAACAAAACTAAATTCAGTTCAACCCCCACCCAAGAGAAAGAGAGGAAAGGGTATTCCAAAATGTTACTGATTAGATTCTGCCAGGTTTTAAAAAAGTTTTGAACAGATCCTCTTAAGTGAGAATTTGATTTTTTCCAATTTCAAATAGTATATAACATGAGTTATCCACTGATTTGAAAGAGGTGAGCTAGGATTCTTCCAGTTGAGCAAGATAAGTCTGTGTTAATAGTGTAATAAAGGCAATTTGAAGTTTGTTTGTCCTTCTCCACTTTAAGCCCATCTGGGAGTATCCCAAACACAGCTGTTAATGGATTAGGAGTGAATGTGGCATCAAGGCTGTCTGATGGACATTTAAAGATTTTTATTCAGAAAAATGTTAATTTGGTGCATGCCCAAAACATGTGGCACAATGAGGCTGGAGCTTGATTGCAAGGTTTGCAGGATGGATCTTGCCCTGGAAACATTTTGGACAGTTTTAAATGAGATAGATGTTGAAGTTGAATAATTGTGTGCTTTGCACGTATGGTGCTAGAATGAATTCTGTGCGTGGCTGCCTTCTACTCCTTTTCTGAAATGTTGAGTAAGAGATCCTTTTCCCACTGTACTCTGGAAATATCTTTGAAAGGAAGAAACTTCAAAATATTTCTATTTATTATAGAGATGCTGTTGGAGTCCTCAAGAGTGATCAATATTTCTTCGGGAATAGAAATACTGTAGGTATACTGAAGGTGGATGAGTTTAAATACTTGGGATCAACAGTACAGAGTAATGGGGATTGTGGAAGAGAGGTAGAAGAGAGTGCAGGCAGGGTGGAATGGGTTAAGATAAGTGTCAGGAGTAATTTGTGACAGACGGGTATTAGCAAGAGTGAAAGGGAAGGTCTACAGGACGATAGTGAGACCAGCTATGTTATACGGGTTGGAGACTGTGGCACTGACCAGAAAGCAGGAGACAGAGCTGGAGGTAGCAGAGTTAAACATGCTAAGATTTGCACTGGGTGTGACGAGGATGGATAGGATTAGAAATGAGTACATTAGAGGGTCAGCTCAAGTTGGACGGTTGGGACACAAAGTTAGAGAGGCGAGATTGCGTTGGTTTGGACATGTGCAGAGAAGAGATGCTGAGTATATTGGGAGAAGGATGTTAAGGATACCACTGCCAGGTAAGAGGAAAAGAGGAAGGCCTAAGAGGAGGTTTATGGATGTGGTGAGAGAGGACATGCAGGTGCTGGGTGTAATTGAGCAAGATGCAGAGGACAGAAAGGTATGGAAAAAGATGAGTAGCTGTGGCAACCCTTAACGGGAGCAGCCAAAAGAAGAAGAAGAAATGCTGTAGGTGGGAGGTGAGGAAAATTGGGCCAGTTTTCTTTAGTAAAGTTTCTGATTTGGACATAGTGGAAAAATTGCGTTGATAGAAAGCTGAACTTGGAGTGTATGTACAACTCTCTAAGTGATTTAATCCTGTATGTTTTCCAAACAATAAAAACTGTGTAAGTTTGAGATGGTTATCGTGTAGAAGCGCCACAGATTTGTGTCAATGTCCAGGTTTTTATAGCTTGTATATTTGCTGCCCAATAATAAAACTGAAATTTAGGTAGAGCCATGCCACCTTCTGTTTTAGGTTGTTGTAGGGTCACCCTTTGGATGTCTGGAGGTTTTGAATTCCAAATAAATGAGGTTATGATTGAATCTAATTTCTTAAAAAATGATTTGTTAATGTATATGGGGATGCTTGACAATGTTAATTCTTCCTGCTAAAGTGAGGTGGAGAGTAGTAGACCATCTATGCATATCTTAAGTTTTTCCATGCAGACAGCATAATTTTGTTGAAAAAGAGCTTTATGTTTACTTGTTATGTTTACGCCTAGGTATTTAAACTGATCTATGATGATCAAAGTGAAGGTGTCCAATCTAATGTTGTGTGCTAAAGAGTTCACTGGGGAAAACACACTTTTTTTCAAATTAATTTTGAGTCCAGAAATCATTTAAAATTTATTAAGAAGAATCTGAAAAGTGTTATAAAATTTGATTTAGATTGTAATTTATCAAAACATACAACAAGGCTTCTAGTTTTTGTGGCATTCGATCCACATACACGGTAAGCCGCTGATGTTTTGGTGTCTGATTTAAAGTCCTCTACAACTATTTTACAGAATAGTTCAGCTATGAATTTCACTGGATTTAGACTTTCACAATTTTCAGGGAGACCTTCAATTCTGATATTATTCCTTCTGTAGCCATCTTCAAGTGCAGCTAGTGTGTCTCCATGCACTTTGCATTTGGAATTTGCAGCTTTTGCTTTTCTATCAGCGGTAGAAGGCAATTGTTCAACTATTTCAATAGAAGTTGTGAATAATTGCTTAACATCTTCAAGCTGAGCAACATGTGCTTTACATTTATTCTCAAACTTTGCATTTTTCTGAAATTTTTTCTAGCATGCCTTTAAAGGTTGCCTCAAAGGTTCTCCTAGTCTTTAGTATCCTGAACCAGCTTCTCATTTGTGTTGGTTATGTCCTATATATCTTTCATTATATCCTATATGTCCCCCCTGCAGTAATCATTGCAGTGATAGTTACCTTCATTTCGTACTGTTCATTTTGGTCTTCTCCATGCTCCACAGGCAGAGTAGCAAGCTCGGTTGTAGTCGGTGTCGCTGACTTGTGGGGGTAGTTGGCAGCAGGGACAGCAAGTCCATGCTCAATTCCAGTGAACCTTCTGGAATTGACAAGTTTTTCTGGCCCGACTCGGTTTCACTCCCACTTTCGCTCTCAGCTGGAGCCCATTCGGTTGCGTTAAGTCCCCAGAGAGGTCATTCTCTGCCAGGCATTTCTTGCATACTTGCATTTACTTTAGTTAAAGTCCCTCGGTTTCAGTAAATACTGGATAAATCAGGATGTTAGCAGCATTATTTTACCTTTTTTTTTTTTTTTTTTTTTTTAAACTAACGGAGCTCTGCCTCAGATGTCCATCTCCCGAAATGGATGAGACTAAGGTTTTCTAATGGTCAGGCATACAACAAAGCAGTCCATTTTAAAAACAAGAGTGTTAATGTAGTCAACGTGCATGTTACATGGAATGTCAAGGGCATGTTTTAGTATAATAGTAGCTGTAATTGTTACATTATTATTGCATGGTTGTGTTTAATTTGCCAACAGGTATATCCTGGAGATTATGAGATCATTGAAATAGCATTTCAGATAAAGACTAGAACACAGCTTCAGTGGGGCAAAAAAGTATTTAGTCAGCCACCAATTGTGAAAGTTCTCCCACTTAAAAAGATGAGAGAGGCCTGTAATTTTCATCATAGCTATACCTCAACTATGAGAGACAAAATGAGAAAAAAAAAATCCAAAAAATCACATTGTCTGATTTTAAAGAATTTCTTTGCAAATTATGGTGGAAAATAAGTATTTGGTCACCTACAAACAAGCAAGATTTCTGGCTCTCACAGACCTGTAACTTCTTCTGTAAGAGGCTCCTCTGTCCTCCACTCGTTACCTGTATTAATGGCACCTGTTTGAACTCGTTATCAATATAAAAGACACTTGTCCACAACCTCAGACAGTCACACTTCAAACTCCACTATGGCCAAGACCAAAGAGCTGTTAAATGACACCAGAAACAAAATTGTAGACATGCACCAGGCTGGGAAGACTGAATCTGCAATAGGTAAGCAGCTTGGTGTGAAGAAGTCAACTGTGGGAGCAATTATTAGAAAATGGAAGACATATAAGACCACTGGTAATCTCCCTCGATCTGGGGCTCCACGCAAGATCTCACCCCGTGGGGTCAAAATGATCACAAGAACGGTGAGCAAAAATCCCAGAACCACATGGGGGGACCTAGTGAATGACCTGCAGAGAGCTGGGACCAAAGTAACAAAGGCTACCATTAATAACACACTACGCCGCCAGGGACTCAAATCCTGCAGTGCCAGACGTGTCCCCCTACTTAAGCCAGTACATGTGCAGGCCCGTCTGAAGTTTGCTAGAGAGCATTTGGATGATCCAGAAGAGGATTGGGAGAATGTCATATGGTCAGATGAAACCAAAATAGAACTTTTTGGTAAAAACTCTACTTGTCGTGTTTGGAGGAGAAAGAATGCTGAGTTGCATCCAAAAAACACCATACCTACTGTAAAGCATGGGGGTGGAAACATCATGCTTTGGGGCTGTTTTTCTGCAAAGGGACCAGGACGACTGATCTGTGTAAAGGAAAGAATGACTGGGGCCATGTATCGTCAGATTTTGAGTGAAAACCTCCTTCCATCAGCAAGGGCATTGAAGATGAAACGTGGCTGGGTCTTTCAGCATGACAATGATCCCAAACACACCGCCAGGGTAATGAAGGAGTAGCTTTGTAAGAAGCATTTCAAGGTCCTGGAGTGGCCTAGCCAGTCTCCAGATCTCAACCCCATAGAAAATCTTTGAAGGGAGTTGAAAGTCCGTGTTGCCCAGCGACAGCCCCAAAATATCACTGCTCTAGAGGAGATCTGCATGGAGGAATGGGCCAAAATACCAGCAACAGTGTGTGAAAACCTTGTGAAGACTTACAGAAAACGTTTGAACTCTGTCATTGCCAACAAAGGGTATATAACAAAGTATTGAGATGAACTTTTGTTATTGACCAAATACTTATTTTCCACCATAATCTGCAAATAAATTCTTCAAAAATCAGACAATGTGATTTTCTGGATTTTATTTCTCATTTTGTCTCTCATAGTTGAGGTATACCTATGATGAAAATTACAGGCCTCTCTCATCTTTTTAAGTGGGAGAACTTGCACAATTGGTGGCTGACTAAATACTTTTTTGCCCCACTGTATTTATAAAATTCAGATCTCTTCAGGATATGCAACAAATGCTCTAAACTAGCTAAAAGTTGTACATTGTGTGTGCATATCTGATTTAAAATTATCTAAATGTGTCTAGATTTAAACTTTGACTACTGTCACCTGGCTCAAAAACTTTTTTTTTAGTTTAGCAGAAACTCATTAGTGCCTTTATAAAAGAAATTGCCAGGTATTTGCTTGATCATTACTGCTGCTTTAACATTTGAGGGATCACACTCTGGTCTTTCTGCTCTTCTAACTACATAAGAAGAAAAATGAATAAATCTTGTTAGGTATTTAGTTATGAACAGAATATGTGTTGTATCTCACAAATGACAAGTTGTCATTGCCACTGGAGTGGTCATGAGCAACAGTTCAGCCCTCATTAAACAAGTAATTGAAACCAAATTCACTGTGACAAGGCTTCTTGGAAGTTAGATTGGAAGTCACTGCTTACTTCATGATCTGGCATACTTATGTCGATGAAATGAGTCCCTGTGATATTCTTTCAGGAATCCATACAGCAATACCTATAAGCACAGGTTATGGTGTAAATACTGGTTTAAATTCAAGTGTTTCTATTTTTAATTCAGACATTCAGCTTTATCACAGTGAAACACTTGAGCTTATGCTCCGAAGATGGGCAAAACTGGAGAAGGATTTTAAAATGAAGAATGGAAGATATGATATTAGCAAAATTCCTGACATCTATGACTGTATCAAATATGATGTTCAACACAACTGTGCTTTAAAGTTGGATCACACAATGGAATTATATCGACTTTCAAAAGCTTTAGCTGACATAGTAATTCCTCAGGTAAGACAAACCTGTAATTAGAGATAACACTGTTTAGGAATGCAGTTTTAATTTATAAAAAATAATCTTGTATATGGGTTATTTCATGTATCGCTGATGGATTTTGAAATTACTGTGTAATAATGAAAACTGTGATATCACAAACAGTCGGGAAAGCTTAATGAAACATTGTTTTAAAGTACAGAAGTACGAATAGTTGAGCTAAATATATCAGCAGTTTGATGTGCTAAAACAGAGAAAAATAATTTTGGGGAACTAATTCTGATTTTTATTTTTAAATTAATACAGCAAAATAGTGAGTAATATTGTTCTGCCTGTTTTTTTTTTTTGTTTTTTTTTAAGTTATACAAGTTTATTTTCAAACACAAAAATAATCACATGGTGTTAGATTTCTTAGCTGATGTTATTTTCAGGTACTGAAATTAAGTAACAACAAACACCTTTTAAAATTGCGTGTGAGATGTAACCATTAAAATGTTTTATTTGTAGGAATATGGTATTGCAAAGGCTGAGAAGCTGGATATTGCAAAAGGATACTGCACCCCCTTGATTAGAAAAATCCGTTCAGACCTACAAAGAACACAAGATGACGATACTGTTAATAAACTGCACCCTGTGTAAGACATCCTGAATTTAAAATACATATTTACTAACTGTGTTACCTGGCTTCACCTGGGAAATTTCCTTTCCCAATGGGCCTCAGTTATAGTGGCATCAGTTTATCGGATGTGTCAGATATTTTATGTAACTAATGAATGTTCTGTATGCATGTATGTATACGTTCTGTAGGCTGCTCCAACTGCAGTGAATGATGTCTCGGTGAGGGAGACATTTTATTTGCAGCTTTGCTCAGTGGTTGATGGATGCCCGCAAGGTGACACTCCTTTGGTCATGAATGACTTCAGTGTGGCCTCTGGCACTGACAGGACTGGCTATGAGGATTGTGTCAGTCCCCATGGGTCTGGCGACCATTGTGGGAGTGGCTTCATTTTCCTTGACTTTGCAAAAAGGTCAGCAGCTGCTGATCACTGGATCCATGTTCCAGCATCCTCAGCCACATCGTACTCCAATACTGGTGGTGCAGTGAAGGAGATTGATCATATCCTCGTTGGCAGACGCTGGCAACTCTTGCGAAACTGCAGTTTCTACAAAAGTGCCCAGTTTGTAAATTCTGACCACAGACTTCTTGCTACTCTGTAGGCACAGCGTAGTTGCAGTTGGCTACAACCTACTAGGAAAATGAGGCCGGACCTGGCCAGACTCCAAAATCAGGCTGTTTCTAACGAGTTTGCACACAGTTTTTGTGATGAATTTACAGACTTGGGTGTGACTGCTGATCCTAATGTGATGGGAGACTTTCCATGACAAGACCCTGAAGGTTGCTGAGGGTCGTGTTGGTGTTATCAGTGTTCCCAGAGGGATGTGTTGCATCTTGCAGGGCACCCTGGATATCACTGAGAGGAGTCACGGCGCATGGTTTGATGGAAACTCTGGTCTGTCCTCGGAACTGAGAAAGATAGCTGAGAGGGCTTTTAGGGCAGGTAAGCTGGAGTTTGTTAGAGGAATCTGTGAGCAAGTGACACACCATCTATGGTCTAGTGACCCATGTACTGCTTACAGAGGAATCAAAGCATTAGGCACATCCAAATCTGTTGCACAGAGAATTGCAGTAAGGGTGGCTGTTGGAACAGTCCTTATGGATGACCCTGCAGTTGTGACCCATTGGGCTGGCTACTTTGAGCAGCTGTTAGAGCTGATCCTCCAGCTAGGACGTTTAATATCTCTTGGTCCACGGTTCTTGAGGCTGATTCTCCAGTTAGCTGTGAACCACCCAGTCTCACTGAGATTGCACTTGTGGTGAAACAGCTGAGGGTAGGGAAACCTGCAGGGATCTTAGTATGCGGGATGAACTTCTCCAGGCTGGTTGTAAGGCTATCCTCCTGGCATTGCAAGCAATCTGTGCTTCAGTTTGGGTGATGGACATCCCAACTGATTGGAAAATGGTTGCTTGTCGTCCCTATCTCGAAAGGGAAGGGTGATCATGTGGATTGCAGCAACTACACGGGGCTAACAGTGTTCTCGGTGCCGGGTAAGGTCCTTGCTAGGGTCATCCTCAATAGGATCTGTGATCACTTGCTCACCTACCAGTGACTGGAGCAGTCTGGTTTTATGCCTAAGAAGTCTACCATTGGGCACATCCTGGCGCTGAGAGTTCTCATGGAGCCCAAACGCAAATATCGACAGAGTTTCTTTGCAGCCTTTGTTGATAGTAAAACATTTGACTCAGTTAATCGAGCTGCCCAGTGAGACATCCTGAGACTTTGCAAGATCCCCTCAAAGTTACTGGATATCATGGTTGGCCTGTACACTGCAACTGTGAGTGCTGTGCATAGTGGAGGCAGAACCTCTTTGTTTTTCCAAGTTGATTCTGGGGTTAATCATGGGTGTGTTCTTGCTCCTACTCTGTTCAGTACTTGCATGGACTGGGTGTTGGGCATGGTCGTGGGGTTCAGCTGTTGTGGGGCATCTGTTAGTGAAGAGAGTATGCTATGATCTTGATTCTGCCGACAATGCTCTGATGTTCATGGAGTCAATGGAGGCTCTGATTGGGGCTCTCGAGAGACTGAGTGAGGAGTCTGAGTGTCTGGGCTTGCAAGTGTCCTGGATTAAAAACCAATATCCAGGCCTTTAATGACCTCTTGCGCACAGCCATCAGCAACATGTCTGTCTGTGGAGAGCGTGTTTACTTACCTTGGCAGCAATATTCATTTCTCTAGTAACTTTTCCTATGAAGTCAGTAGACAGAGTGGGAGAGCATGAGCGGGGTCATGTGGTTGCTGGAAAGGGGTATGTGGCACTCCCGATATTTTTTACAAAAGGATAAAAGTCCAAGTCTTTAGAGTCCTGGTGCTTCCTGTTTTGCTATGTGGTTGTGAGTAAAGGATGCTATCCAGTAACCCGAGACAAAGACTGGACTCCTTTTGGAACTTTTCTTTAACTTAATGATCTATACTGGCTCATTTTTTAATCATTTTGTATCATTCTTCTATACTTTGATTTGGTATAGACTCGTTTGGTACTGTGTCTCTTCAGAGAATCCTTGGGTACCACTGGTTGGACTTTGTTTTGATTGAGCGATTGCTCATGGACCCCCAAATAAGGCACATTACCTACATTGTGAGGGAGCGTCAGTTACAACACTATGTCCATGTGGCGTGATTCCGAGAGTGATCCGACTTGCAGGATCCTCATTATTGAGGACTAGACCCAGGTGTGAAGATGCCGCTTTGTCTGAGGTTGCCGTTCCTTAATCCACTGACTTGCTGTAAGGAAAAAAGTATACAACCATATTAGAATAGAACAATACAAATGGGAACAGATTATTCAAATACTTTTGGAAAAATAAAAATAACTCAAGCAGTTAAGTCCCGTTTGTTTACAGACATTTAGTGTTTTTTTTTTGTTGTTTTTTTCTTTTTACTTGCACTTCACATTTGAATTAAACTAAGTACATCAAATACGTTCATTTTCATACCAGCTTATTCCAGTGTTGGGGAATTTGGTTGGGGTAGCCCTGGGCAAGGCACCAGACCTTGACGTGCAAACCTAAATCTCTCACAGAAGGGCCCATTTAGAGTGCCCAGTCACCCTAACCACACTTCTTTGGCATGCAGTATGGTAAAGAAGATAAACAGGCATATCCAGACAACTACCACACATACAAGTAGAAAGTGCAGCAGCCATCGTTTGAGTAATAGTGATCAAACCAATTAAGCTTAAACTGTGAAGCATGTTGCTGTGCTGCTTTAAAGTTCTGCTATTTAGAACAAGTATATGCCAGATAATTAACACACAATTAGGGAGAATATGCAGAAGTTTGTCATACAGGTAATAGTAATCAACCCCATTATGCTTGAACTGTGAGGTAGAATGCGGTGCGCTTCAAAGTTATATTATTTGGCACAAAGTCTCTTTTTTGTAAACATTTTGTGTTATTGTCAGAAACAATCCAAAAAAAGAAAAGCTCAATACTTAGTCAACGATTGTGTTGCCATCCTTAATGGAGAAGAAAACTGTTATCTGAATCAGACTCAAGGTCATCGTATTCTGTATCACTGGCATTCTGCAATTTTTCTACAGTTTCCTTGGTCGTATGTTTTCTTTTTGTTGATGATGATTTCCCTACAGTAATCAATAAATTCTTGTTTGACGTTGAACAAAAATGTTTTCTTTTTGCAACTCTAGTGTAATGCGCAAGAATGCGCTATGGTGTGCCCTCACACACTGAATTTCTTGCACAACATGTTTGTGCAGCTAATTCAGGTACTATGACTAATCAGACAACTATACAACTTTTGAAAGCTATGAAACTCAGCTATACAGTGGCACTGAGCTTATTATTGAACGTGGCTCAATATTTGTGGAATCTTTGAGTAAAGCGGAGTCAATCAGCTGTGACACGCAGCTCGCTTTGGCATATAAACATGTGACAGTTGCATATTTTGCTAATGAGAGCAGAGAACAGGGAAACTTATAAAGAAGACATCCTTGGGTATGTAAAAATACCATTATTGCATTTGAGTGAATTGTGGTTTTATTGCAACATAGACAAACAACATTGAAATCTCATGCATATGTGGCTAAACCTTGTCTTCATTAACTGTTTAGCCTCTGTAGGCTCTCCACCCATCCCCCGCTGTCAGTGATAGTCTGATGTCATTAAGATAATTGCCTGTTTTTCAGGAATTTCTGCCTTTCAATTAAAAAAAAAAAATCAAAAATAACTCTAGTTTTGCCTTATGAGACCTATAATATAGTTGCCTTTGTTCACACACTTAAAAGCTACATCTTAATAATCAAGTTAAATATTCAGAATCTTTTTTAATAAAAAGAAAAAACTTCGATTTAATCCTCATTACACCAAGTTATCTACAGAAGAAAATAATAATTTCCTGTATTCACTGGTAGTTTGGATTTAAAAAAAAAACAAAAAACCTTATTGATTCAATATAAGCTGTACTAGTGAGTTATCAATACTTTTCTGTTTGGTGCAATTGTATGTATTCTGGAAGTTACACATCGCATGAAATGTATCCTTTTAGAAGTGTTTAACAGGCAATCATAGTTGTAAAATGTTGTCTATTACCTTTGTAAAATATATTTGTTGAATGCATCAAGAGGTCAGTTTTCTGCATAAACATTTCTGCAGATGCAACCCCAGTGATAATTAGCTAGGAAGTAACCCCTGTTTCCAGCATCAACAATATTTGACTCTTGATGGCAAAGGTGACATTACACAAAGAAACTCTTATCATTTCACATACCAAAAGTGATGGCAGTGTCAATACAGAAATAGATTGGGTAGTTAGAGTAAAAATATTTGACTGGCCAGTTCATTTTATTCATTTATATTATTTAATTAAAATTTGAAATAATTAAATTTTTAATTTCACTTGAAATACGTTTTGTTTTTGTTGCTGTCTAGGAAATATTTAGCAGTAACTAATTTTTTTTATCATTCAGTAATTCAATCTTTCAGTAATGCAGTTTGCAGTCTACTACATGACATCAGTAAAAATATTAATGCAGGTGTATATTCTATTATATTTTTGTATTTCCAGTTTCCATTTTGCATTCTTTGAAATTACACTTAAAGCCACGCAAATGAGTTTCAGGTTTATATTTTCATATGTAATTAATGTTTTAAAGCATCATATCAATAGGTATATTTCTAAACAAGACCTTTGAAATTCTTAGTTTACTATCATTTTTTTTTCTCATTAGATATTCAAGAGGAGTTATGTCTCCTGAACGACATGTTCGGACAAGATTGTATTTCACTAGTGAGAGTCATGTTCATTCCCTGCTTTCTATATTGCGTTATGGAGCTTTATGTGATGTAAGTTAAGAATCATCATTTTTGATTTCTCTGTTTATACTTTGTTTTTTCCTAAAATAATGTATAATTTTTTGGTTTGTGTAATGTGATAAATGAATTGCATTAAATGACATTTTCTGTTAAAACAAGTATGCAGTAGAAACTCAAATTATGTGAATTTAACCTATGCAATTTCACCTTTATGTGAGTTGGCTGCATGAAGAGTGCAAAAACTGAAAGAATGCAGCACCCAGGGTGATGTGCTTTTTCCAATATTGTTCAAGAGCGGTTCTCCCATCCTGTCACAGTCTGTCTCAGTCACTGCTGTCTGACTGTGTACCATATTTTTGCATTTTCACACATTAATGCCAAGAAGAAGGAAACAATTGCTGATCACTTGATCCTTATCCCCACCTGTGTGAAAAGAGTTCCAGGTACTCTTCCTAAGACTCATTTACTGTGATGTATGGTGACACAACAGTACAGTAAGTAAGTCACACACACATTCCATGCCACTCTCGGTCTAACATATAACAGGTGCTTGAAGAAGAGTGAATTGCGTGCTTACTATTAACTTGGTCTCACTTATAGTGAAACAAGAAGAAGTGGCATTCACTCCTTCATGCATTCTAATGCTGTCTCACCTAACCTGGCATGCGGTAGTGTGCAAACAGAAGAGTTGTCTGTCTTCTATACTCTACCATCCCAACATCTGTCTTTTACACCACTGTACAAGACACAGACCCATCTCACCTAATGTTGCACATACAACGAGAGTAATAGTGTATTTGTATTTTCTCATGTCTACACATCAAGTGTTAACTGTCATATTTGTAAATAAATGTACTGTTCTAAATCTGTCTGCATTGGACTAAAGCAGGTTGTTGTCCCTTTCTCAGATCTAGCTGAAACCTACTGATGCACATTCATATATTAAGTGACTAATGTGTATGTGTGTGTGTGTGTGTATATATATATATATATATATATATATATATATATATAATATAAAATGTATAGCTGAAGCCATAAGGTTTACATATGCCTTGGCTAAAAACTTTCAAAATCAAAATGCCTCAAGTTCACATATATCATGTTACCAAACAGTTCATACACCATAAGAGTTTTTCTCTAAAATAATGATTAACACACATTTATTTCACCTTTTAATCACTATATCAGATTTCAGTGGGTCAAACGTTTACACACCAAGTTAGTATATGGTGGTGTTGCCTTTACTCCTGACAGAACTGGTATAATTGATTCAGATTTGGGGGATTTCTTGCTTAGACACATTTCTGCAGGTCTGGCCACAAATTTTATGTAGATTTGGGCCATGGCTTTTTGATGACCACTCCAGTACTATCACATTATTGTCTGCAAGCTATTTTGTTACTACTTTGGAAGTATGCTTGGGATCATTGTCCTGTTCCCTTGGGGTGTTGCTTTGGAATTTTCAGATAATGCTCCTTCTTCATGATAGCATCTATTTTATAAAGTGTACCTGTCCCTTTCATAGTAAAACACTCCCACAACATGATGCTGCTTCCCCCGTGCTTTGCATGTTGGGATGGTGTTCTTTGGATTAAGTGCCTCACTGTTTATTCTCCATGCATATCACTGGTCATTAGGCAAAATGGTTGATATTTTGTTTTGTCTGACAAAAGAGCAATCCTCCAAAAGGCCATGTCTTTGTCCTAGTGATTAACTGCAAACTGCTTTTTTAAGTCAATGTTTAGCAATAGTTTCTTACTTGGTTGACAACCATTCAGGCCATGGTGATGAAATGCTCACGTAATGGCGGATGATAACACTTTTGTTACTGATGCCTCCAGCCCGCTCAACAGTTCCTTAGTTGTTGTCTTTTCGTACAGTTACTTGTGATGTATTGAACCTTTTGGAGATGGCATCTAAGGAGAAACCCAACTTGTGAAGATCCACAATTTCCTTCCTAAGGTCTTGACTCAGTTCTTTTGATTTCCCCATTGTCTTAACCACTAGAAGGAAGGCACTGGCTCTACAGATAGGCCTGTATATACAACCACAGGTGCCCAAGTTACTGACTATTTATAACAAATAGTAACTCTGAAGCTGCTAGAAGTACTGTAATTGCATCAATTCCTAGGAGGATAGGTCTACCTGAAGAAGGTGGCATGAAAAACTGCTCTGCGGTCACCATGTTAAAGCACTTCGGACGTGTCTCCGGGCTGCTAGGGACCATATGCACTGGATATGAGTTCACTAACGAGCCTCACAGAGAGAGGTGGGCAAAATGGTGAAGCAGCTTGGAGATGCCACTAAAGTGCTCGCTAAGTGCCATGTCTGTGAACACTGATCTGAAAGCTCCTTTTCTTCAGCTTCTCCGGCAGTCCCTCCCCTTCTAGCAGTTGAGCAAGTGTATGAGATATACTTTATATATGTGTTTGTGGTTAGTAAAATAGTGATGTGCCTTGGGATGATTTTGGTTGCAAAAAGTGTGCCACTACAGACAAAGGTTGGGAAACGCTAATATAGATAATAGTATGAGGCTAAATATTTTGACAGGCTTAGTGAAATGACTCAATTTAATCAGAAAGTAACTGAGAAATGTTCAGGAAGGAAACATAAGTATCCTGATCATAAAGGCAGAGTAACATTTAGGTTGGACTTATCCTTTGGGTATAGTACAAGACAGGATTAGGGGGTGAGTTATGTTTTAAAATGTAGGGGTCTATGAATCTTTCCATGTGAGTTTGTCCCCAGGTGAGGTAAGCCTGGCAAACATGCATAGGACTGGGCAGGCTGGCAACAAGTATGGAATAAAATTAGGGTGGAAATGACTCTAGGTGTAGTAAATGATAAAGTAGGATTCAAGAAAAATAGGAGGACTAGTGATTGTATGATGATGATTACTGGTGTGCAATACCTGCAGAAAATGATATCTTGATATTTTCTGTGACTTTGACGATAATGATTATTATACGATATTTTGCATCCTTTAAAAACATGTTTGTAAAAGTCTTATTGATCTAGCTTAGTCTTGATAATAGGATATTAATTGTAGCTTACTAATGAGATTAATGGAAGCAACAGTTAAGGACAACACATCCTAATTATTTATTTAAAACTGAAATAAAATAACACAAAACATTAAAATCACCAGTCAAAGTATTACTGCGATCAAACAGTGCAAGTATGAGTAAACCATTTTAATATGGGCTACAGGATTTACCTGCAGTGGGCTGGCGCCCTGCCCTGGGTTTGGTTCCTGTCCTGCACCCTGTGTTGTCTGGGATTGGCTCCAGCAGACCCCCGTGACCCTGTAGTTAGGATATGGATGGATGGATTTACACAGAAAATAGCACTATGACCAAAAAAACTATTATAATGAGAAAATTTTAAACAGGCACACTTAATGTAAACAAGATATGAATCCAAAGGGAATAAAATACTAATCATAATTGAAATACAGGGCAAGAACAAGGCAATCTTGATACACATAAACTGTTCTGCTCTAAGGTGAATTGTGCTGCATACAAGCAAGAAGAAAAATCTGACATACTGTACTATAGTGTAAGAATCCAAAGTTCTGTCAAGTGCTGCACAAAAAAAAAAAACTATAGCATTTGTAAATAAGTTCTCTTATATATTGCACAAAGATACAAAAAAACCCAAACCGATAACATTTTTATACAAATTACTAACTTCAAGATCTGTCCAATATTGCATAAATATGTCAGAAAAAATAAAACAATTGTAAAATTCTACTGAGGAAACATCAAGCCGACTCCACTCCTTTCACAAGCTTTATCCTCCTTCCTCCCGACTCTGGCTTCCTGATACAAGGTAGGCAGTCCCTTTTATTTTAGCTGCCCTGAAAGTGGTCCCAATCTTATGCACATGGTCTGTCAGCACTTTCAGGTGAGGCGGAAACCCCATGAGATAGGGATTACCCAATCCTGCAGCTCCCCCAATGGCCTCCGTGGAACCCAACAGGGTTCCCCCCCCACGACTACAATACCTGGCATGCCATGCAGGCACCCATGTGGGAATCTGAGCTCACTGCCATCTAGCATCCTGGGGGAGATAAAGCCCTGTGTAAGCTGTCTCCCCCTGTCCTTCCAATATAAGGTGCTTCGGCTGGATAAGCATGCCGCCAATCCTTCACAGTATTAAGTAAAAACTCCATACTATGTACAACAAACTTTCTTCATCTAATATTGCTGTGCTTTGAATACACTCCATCAGCTGCAGAACAGTATAAGTAGAACTGTCTGATTCATTCTAGGTGGCAATTTTGGTATGTCACGTAAAATTAAAAATAAATAAATACTTGAAGTTTCCATCTTTACATGATAAAATTCTGTCTGCTCTGTTTACTTTACAGCGCCATGCAGTTCAGGTCAAAGTCTAGCTGGAATTGTTGGATGTGAACTGACGTCAAACAAGTGGCCATTGAATGGCCAAATTTCTTGCAGCTTTTAACTGTGAAACTGATAACGAAATACAATTTAATGCTATTATCTGTCCAATTTAGTACATGATTGTGACCGCTACATTTATATTCCTTTGTGTAAGCATAAACTAATGTATTTTTTATTCTTGGCATTCTTCTTCTTTTCCTGTTTGTTTCTTAATCTAACTCAGAACTTTGACTTTCTTGTACTTAACTATTACTTATGGTTTAATGTTTGATATTAGTTTGTGTTCTGTGTCATCTTTTTTTACTCCTGTGAATATTTGTGTAGCGCTCTGAGCATAGGAAGGGAAATAAAATATATTAGTTTTATTATTATTACAACAGTGTAGTGAGTTCAGGTTTGTTTTCTAACCTGGTCAGTGTCTGTATGGACCATGTTTGCTTGTTTTCCTGCATGTGTATGTGGACTGAGTTGTGTGTAACTGCAGAAATTCTTTTACTGCTGGATATTAGAAGTGTGTCATCAAGCACTCTCAGTTGCTGAATTGTGTTTATTCCTGCTTGTTATTAAATTGTATCCTCCCAGTTTAGGCTCACAGGAAACTCCCCAGGTTTTCCATGTTTCTTATTAAGTCAATGATCTGAGATGTTGCTATAAGAGATGTTCAGTATTTGATGTAAATAATAGGTTTGTAGAAATGCACTATATACATGGAAAAATATACCTTTTTCTGGTGTTACTGTTATTAACACAGTTCAAGTAGTGACTTGAACGTTTCAAAACATAATCAAAGTAAATATTGTAAAAATTCAGAGTTATAAAATGCAGATGAAGCACAGTCAATATCAGGAAATATCAAGCAATAAATGAGCATATGTGTGCAGTGATCTTACTGTTTGCAAAAGGACTCAAAAATAAACAAATCAGTTTTTGAAATTTAATACTCATTTGCTTAAACTTGTTTTAGGTTAAAGTAACAAGTGACATGAGATCACACTAGTTATTTGATTGTTCCATTTTTTGATTACACTGGAAGCATTACACTATGACAGTCTTGAGAAAATTGAGTTCAGTCACATACAGTAAAATCGTATGTATCAAGTTGGCAGGTACGGGAACAATATATACAATTTGACAATTATGAAGGAAACTGTTTTTACACTTGGAAAACAATGTCCATGTGGACATGTTTGGTGAGTTAGACAAAACTAGTAAAATGTGCTGAAAAGTAAAAATAAAATCAAAAATTAAACTATAAAATTACTACCCAACTAAAAATATCTTAAAACTAGAAGAATACTGAGTCGTCCCCTTCAAAAACAGGGAATCTGTGTAAAATTTGACACAAATATCCTCATCTGTGTGGATTTGCACACTGTTTAAACAAATACACACAATTCTGCCTTATATACTGTATTATAGCCATGTTGCTCTTTTGTATAATGGGTTAAGGAAAGAAACAAAACATGAATGCGTTTTTTTTTTTTTTTTTTAAATGTTGACTCTTTTTTGTCTTTGCTTGATGAAACGAAAATGGCTCATCCATCATCTACGCCACCTCTCACTCAATTTCTCTGCTCCCATGAGTTGAGAATTTGTTATTTTTGTGTATGATTGAATTTCAAAAATTGGAGTCACTTCTACTTGGGATGGAAACATGACCACTGTTGTACTTCCTGGTTTAGTATGGTTTCAGGAATATATGTTTAATCCCATATTAATAAACTTGGATGGCTTGTTGAATATTCATATCACTGATAAAGCATGTACACTGGGCAAAACAGCTATTTTTTTGTGGTGTTCTCCCTATTGAACCTGTTATTCATGATGAAATAACTTAATAGTACAAATATTTTCTTAGTTAAAGTAAGTGGCATCAACCTTTTCTATCCAGCTTTGAGAAACTACACTGCCATGCATGTATATATCAGTATTACACTAATATGTATTAGTACATTAATTTAAGATGCTTTATAAATTCCAGAAGTTTTTCTTACTTTAAAATGCTTTTTTTAGGAAAACAAAGATGACCAATGGAAGAGAGCCATGGATTATCTCAATGTTGTTAGTGAGCTTAATTACATGACGCAGATTGTAATCATGCTTTATGAAGATCCTAGTAAGGTATTTGTTTACTTGATTTAATGTTTCCCCTATAGAAAATTTATACTGATTATAATATACATCTTGTAAGCATGTTAACCATTAATAAGCTTTTTATTTTTTTTTTTTTACTTTTAAAGGATGTATCTTCTGATGATCGCTTTCATGTTGAATTGCATTTTAGCCCTGGTGCAAAGGGCTGTGAAGAAGACAAAAATTTGCCGTCAGGTTTTGGATACAGACCAGCATCCCGTGAGGTATACATATTTTCCTATTAATTTAACTTCATGTATTAGTACATCATTAGGGAGGTACTGGAGCAGAAATTTTAAAAGCCGATTGCCCTTTCTGATGCCAGC
Organism: Erpetoichthys calabaricus; assembly: GCF_900747795.2. Taxonomy (NCBI): domain Eukaryota; kingdom Metazoa; phylum Chordata; class Cladistia; order Polypteriformes; family Polypteridae; genus Erpetoichthys; species Erpetoichthys calabaricus. Next base: position 122,531,777 of record NC_041400.2, read on the forward strand.
CTCCTTTAGTAGCATTTTACAAAATGCAAGAGGGACAGTTCTCTTCTTCTAACCAAAGGAGCGAGGGAAAGGAATATAAGGAATATGACTTGGGATATTGGGAGTGTAATTAAATAATGGGTAAAATGGTGAGGTACTGAACATAAAGAAAAGGAAACGACAGAAAAGTAAAGATGTTTGAATGTTTAGTAGGAACTGTGAGAAGTACACATTTTCTGTCAGGGGAGCAGGGAAGGCAGTGGTGACGTTTGTGTATTTGTGTGTAAAATTGGGCGGTCAAAGTGGTGGAGATGAAGAGGGTGAATGAGCATGTTGTACTTTTAGGATGATTGTTATGTGTTGTACTTGGCATATGCCCCACAGGTTGGCAGAACAAATGAAGGCAATGATTAGTTTGGGACAAGATGGTTTAGGTGACACCTAGAGGAAGGTTTCCAGTGGCAGAACCTTGTGTGGCTGTTCCAGTTCCAGGATCTTGTGATGTCATTAATTTGCTTGCAGCCACACGTGTAAAGCGGGGAGTAGTCCTGAGCAAAGCCTGATGAATTCACTTCACAGTGAGTTTGGCAAAGTCACGGAAATGTTTGTGAATTTAGTGGATTATAATGATGCAATGGTCTTTTCAGTGTCCCTGAAAGTTAAGGCTATGGAAGCCTCTGCCAACTATACTGAACTGATTATTGTGGCTGAAAATGCGTTCTAAGCTGTGAGGTGGCAGTGCTAACTACTTTGCCACAAGCCAAAAAAAAATGCAAATGAGACAATAACCGAAAACAGAATACAAATACCAATACAAATGGCCACAAACTAGCAATACGTTTTTTTTTTTTTAATTATAAATGTGTATATGTATCATTGTGATCATGGAGTTCCAAACTTGTGGCACACATTAACCATACAACAAGCAGCAACATGAAACTGGCTGATTTCATTTTTTAAAGTCACAGCACCAGGCACAGCCTTGAGGGATATGAGGAGGAGGGGGACTCCTTTAAGACTTCAGACTAGAGACTTAAGTCTAGCTCTAGCACAAGGCTATACTATGTAGGCCATACAGATTTGCTTGGGAGCTCACAGGTATTAGTGCGATATAACCAGTGGCAATACTCTTTAATATTCTCATTATGGTCAACTAATGTTTACTCTTGTGTAGGTGCTTATATTTTATCTGAGGACTATTAAATGTTCACTGCGTATTCTTATTATTACCTTTGGCCTAAAACGTGAGTAGGGATGAGCAAACCCCACTGAATTTGTTTCACTTTGAGTTCAATGAAACCTCTGAAATGTTTGCGAACTCTGCAAAATGCATTGAAGCCAATCGGGAAGGAGGAACTGAACTAGTTTTGGGGAGCTTATAGTGGTGCAATAGTTTAAGTGTCCTTTCAGGATTATTGTGGCCAAAAATGTGATCTGAGCTGTGAGGCAGCAGTGCTAACCACTGAGCCTAAAGCAACAAAAGATACAGACAGAATGAATACCACAAATGAAATGCAACAAACTGCCACAAACTAGCAATAAGAATTCAATGTATAGTTAATTGTACTGAGAGAGTGCCAGTCTTGGGCACACATTGACTGTGCCTTGAAGCAGTTGCGTAGGACTGGCACGTTCCATTGCTTGAAGCTGCAGATCAGAGTGCAACAGGAATATCTTTTTTGTTTCCCATGTATCTGTGCCCATGTATATTTATTCCATCAAGAACATAGAAACACTTGGTAAGTAGTAATGTATCTTTTGTTTTTATTATTTCAGTGTGTCCTGTGTTTTCTGATGAGAGGAGGGAAGAGGGCTTCTTTAACACTAGAATTACCAGAGCCTACGAAAAAACTCGTGGAGTCCCACCTTAAATCGCTTCACACTTCTCCATCAGCGTCTTTTGTCCTGTAAATGTGTTGATAAGCAGCAAGCAGCCTACTATCACATCCTCCACTGCCGCACAGTTTTCTCAGCTCAAATCTGTTTACCTGCGTGTCAGTTGCTTGGAGTTGTATAGAGTGAGAAGTCAAGCAAAATGACACCTTTTATAAATGCTATATCGTTATTTGGAACACATGCATTTCATGTGTGTTCCGTGTCTACAACGATCTATGTAAACACATCGTTAAAACAAACGTTTTTCATGTTTTAGTAATAATTGACAAAATGTAGACATGAAGTTTATAATGTGTGAAGCCTAAAGTCCAAATATCAAAGAAACACTTTCACAACAGGTACAAATATAACAGAACAAATGTGCTCAGTCACTCTGTAACAGCCGGTGTAAATGTGTGATACTTTATTTTGTTTTTTATTTATTCAGTTTCATTCTCAGTCGAGTTCACGATTCCACCCTACCCCCCCCCCATCTGACACTGCTGTTTTCACATATATAGCTCAAATGTTATTTATTTGGATCACATAAAGACTCGCTATAGCTCAAATATTATTTATTTGGATCACATAAAGACGCGCTATAGCTTGCTATAGCTCAAATGTTATTTATTTGGTTCACATAAAGACTCGCTATAGCTCAAATGTTATTTATTTAGATCACATAAAGACGCGCTATAGCTCGCTATAGCTCAAATGTTATTTATTTGGATCACATAAAGATGCGCTATAGCTCGCATGTTATTTATTTGGATCACATAAAGATGCGCTATAGCTTGCATTTTATTTATTTCGCTAACGCTACACCTTCCAGATCTAAACACTAGCGTGGTGTATGTGCCCAAAAAAGTCTAACTGCATTCTCGTACCATTGCTTGCGTACTAAAGTGTCAGCAGGTATTTTTCGTGACATTACACATGTAATTTGTGAGCATGCCTTTGACGATCAAACAGAGGAAGCTCTGCAGTTCACTTTTGACTTTATGCTGTAGATCTGACGTTCTTTGTATGTAAGAGCCAGATCTACAGCGTAAAGTCACGAGTGTAGAGCTTCCCATGTACATATACAAAGTGCAGCGATGGCAAAAGTACATTCTTGATCCGATGTAGAATCGTCGGCATGAGTTGAGTGTACCTCTGTTATAGCGTGTCTATGTGAAAACAGCACTGTCAAATGCGTGGGGGATTGGGGGGGGCGCGGGGAGTTGGGAACGTGAACGCGGCTGAGAGAATAACAGAATAGAAAAAAACAAAGCTAACCTTTACAAGTATCATAAATTACACCGGCAGTTACAGACTGGAATCAAATTTATGTTTTTATTCTAAAATAGTAAGAATACGAGCAGCTCAGTTCTCAAAACGGACTCACCCGGGATCGAACCCGCGAAGCTTTGATTGCAAGTCAGCAGCTGATACCGTTGCACCACTGAATCTCTCGTTCCAATTGCGTGTCAATGTCGCAGGTAAACGCGGGTTGTTTTTCTGCAGTTATATTTTTGAATAAAAGCGGATTTGTTCTGTTATATTTGTACTTTTTGTGAAAGTGTTTCTTTGATGTTTGGAATTCAGGCTTCACACATTATACACTTCATGTCTACATTTTGTCAATTATTACTAAAACATGAAAAACGTTTGTTTTAACGATGTGTTTACATAGATCGTTGTAGACACGGAACACACATGAAATGCATGTGTTCCAAATAACGATATAGTATTTATAAAAGGTGTATTTTTGCTTGACTTCTCACTCTATACAACTCCAAGCAACTGACACGCAGTAAACAGATTTGAGCTGAGAAAACTGTGCGGCAGTGGGGGATGTTATAGTAGGCTACTTGCTGCTTATCAACACATTTACAGGACAAAAGACGCTGATGGAGAAGTGTGAAGCGATTTAAGGTGGGACGGATCTACGAGTTTTTTTGTAGGCTCTGGTAATTCTAGTGTTAAGCCTTATTTTGAGTTCATTGCTGGGCACATGTCCAATTTGCGTGCATAATTAGCCATGCAGTGCTGGCATGCAGTGATCGGTGTTATACACCATATCCTTTGGCAGTACTAGTAATACTGCAAATAGTTATATTTTCTTTTTTAAGTTCCCTGATGACCCACGTACAGCAATAGAAAAGCCTGTACAGGGTGAAATAACCATGAGTGGAAGAAAAGAGTGTGGTTAGAGACAGGGGAAAATATTGCACAGTGCTGATCAGTGGACAGGGTGGGAGGGTGCAGTTTCAGTGCATCTCAATAGCTTAAAAAAAGGTATTTTTGCTTTTTCCTTGTATTTTGCTATACAGCAATTGCCAAGTCAGCAACAACCTTATAGTAGGAATGCATGATCTGCACATGGCTTATATAGCTCTGTGATGTCACGTTGGCCTCACAAAGCAGCATGGAATGCTTGGAAAAAAAATCTTCCAAGGACTTCCAGGAAATTTTCAGCAAACACAGCATATTCCCGTGCCAAAAATACATTGGTGAAATTCTCCGATCAGCACTAGTATATAGTCTTGGCACAGGGCTATCTTGAAAACATGCCGTGCACTGGGTCCCCAGAATTAAAACATTGTTTCAAGTGGATAAATGTTTGATTGCATATAAAGAGAGATTTAAATGCTGCATTACACCAATTAAGCCTAATATACGTAAATTAGTGAGTTTGCTGTTTTTACAGTTGTATCATAGTGGAAACCTCCTTAAAACTAGCTAATTTCTCTTTATTTATGTTTAATATCCATATCTACCTTGATGTACACATATGTTTATGTGCTGAATGTGGTGTTCCTAACTTTATAATCTGAGGATTCCAGTAAGAAAATCTGTACCATACTGGGAGAGTGGTGTATCATTCACCACAGACTTTGTGCTTGGGCTAGCTTGGTTAATTTTAGTACATGATCATGTGGCAACCCCTTACAAACATGTCCAGAATCCAGTTTGGGTAACAAACCATAGTTTAAGAAGAACTGCACTAAACCAAGGTTTTGGTTTTTTTTATTCAAGGTATATACTTGTTAATATATGATGTAAGGTGTTAGTGGTGTAAAATAGCCACACATGGAAGCTGAGTATTAATTAATATCTGTCTTTACATGCAAACATGTATTGATTCGCTAAACCAATGTTTTAGTCCTAGGAAACTACTGAATGACACATTTTCACGATAGCCTAGGGCCAAAACGGTCAACACTTCTACTTTATGCCCTGAATGATGTCACAGGATTCTGGAGGGATCTGCCACTGAAGCTCTCTGGTCATACTCAATCTGACATCTTGGACACCTCAGGGGGTGGCAGTTGTAATAAGTGGCAACTTATTTAGCTTGCACCAAGGTGACTTACATTTGAATTATAAGTGGTTGTATTTCTTTGGTTTTTCCAATGGGAGCATGTGCAGGTAAGGTGATTTGCTCTAGGTCACACAGTGGTCTGAAGTCTAAAGCCTTAACATGTTGAGGGTTTGAGAGATTCTGCAGTTTGGTGATGGAAATTGTTGTGTACAACACCAGTTTTAAGAAAGAGGAAAATGAGACATCAAGAGGGTGATGTGTTAAGCTGGTAGTGTAAGGAACATAAGATTGTTTTTTTGGTGAGGAACTTTTATCAGAATGTAGTGAAAAATGTAAAGGTAATTCTTGGAGGAGATTGTTGCATCACTTGGTTATAGGAGATCTTTTACTCAGAATAAGAAGAAAAGTAAGAGGAAGTATGTATTGATGCTGAAGGTTTGAAAGTTGGAGGAGAATGTGAAAAGTAAATTTGCTGAAGCTAGCAACTATCCATCCATCCATCCATCCATCCATTTTCCAACCCGCTGAATCCGAACACAGGGTCACGGGGGTCTGCTGGAGCCAATCCCAGCCAACACAGGGCACAAGGCAGGAACCAGTCCCGCGCAGGGTGCCAACCCACCACGGGACACACACAAACACACCTACACAACAAGCACACACTAGGGCCAATTTAGAATCAGCAATCCACCTAACCTGCATGTCTTTGGACTGTGGGAGGAAACCGAAGCCCATCTAAATGTTGAAAAATATCTGGCTGAAAACAAAAGAGGAAGCTTGAGGTTGAATTAAAGGACCACCAAGACACAAGCAAAAATGATGCTGGTGGAATATTGAGGTATTGATAAAAACAGGAGATGATATCAGGATCCTCAGGGAAAGAAAATCAAAATGTGCCTGGGCAGTCTATAAGGAATCCAAAACAAAATGCCAGAAATGCAGTTGAAGAAGGTGCAAGAAGCCAAGAGGTGATAAGAGCTTGAAAATGCTGGAAGTAATGAAGAAGTAAAGAAAAAATGTCTTAAGTATCCAAAAGTAAATAGCTAAAAAGACGGACTGTAACAGATGTGATTACTGAAGTGGATATTGTGATGGATAGTCATGTGAAAGAAAGGGATAATGGTGTTCTTTCTGAGAAACAAAGGACTGAGCTGTGGATTTTAGAAAGAGGAGGTTGCAGAATTGCTGAACAAGATGAAGATAGGTAAAGCAGCTGGCCCAACTGGTATGGTGACAGAAGTGTTGAAGGTTCTGGAGGTGAATAGGTGACATACCTGTGTAAGATGATTATTTACGAAGAGGATTCCAGAAGATGTGAAAAGTAGTGTACTCATTCCTGTATACAAAGGAAATGTGATCCACTGAAGTGCATGTCATATCAAGTGATCAGGCTTTATGAGAAAGTAATGAAGTTGGTACAAAAAAGTTGGATTATGCAATTTTAGATTTGGAGAAGGTGTTTGACATGATGCTGTGTGGGTTGATAAGGAGGACACTGAGAAAGTTAGGTGTGGAGGACTGGTTAGTTTTTGGGGTGATTTCAATTTATAATGAAGCTTGGTCAAGATAGCAGATGGGAATAATGAAAGTGTTAAGGTGAAAGTAAAGCAGCCCTAGGGATCTGATCCAAGTCTATTGGCGTACATGATAGTAATGGTGGGTATTCAGAGAGTGAATAATTGCATTGGAAACTCTTTTACACCAATGATCTCATATAGATATATAATGAAAGTGTCATAAATAAGTGAAGTGGAATTGAAGGAGACATTTTTTAAACAGAAAGCTAGTTTATATGGAAAAGGCCCCAAGGTAAATGCAAGAAAGACCAAGGGGGTAGTTGGAGGAGTAGGAGCATGAGATGAAGAGGAAGTGAATGTCTGTGCAGTGAAAGTGGTAAAGGGGATGGGAGAATTTCAATTCTGTGCATGGGTTGTCAGACATGAATGTTTAAAACTGGTAAATAAAATGTGTACTAAGTCTAAATTTAGGTATAAGTAATAGTGATTTTGGAGGAAATGGTGATCTTTCTGCTATTTAGGTGATATGCTGAGCACACATGGAGTGCATTCACAGCAGAATAGAAGTTCTTAAAGAAATTTCAGATGTTGCTCATTCTGACTTTAAAAAGAGCCTACTTGGCATTTTTAATGAAAAATGGATCAAAACTACATGAGGAGTAGTATACTCTATGTATACTACAGTATATGAGGAGACCTGGCCAATGAATGTCAAATATGAAGGAAAGCTGTAAAGAACAGAGATGAGAATGATCAGGTGGATGTGTTGTGTGTCACAGACTAAGAAGAAGATGAATGCTTAGAGGAAAAAGATTTGGTGTGCAACTAGCCAACCTGGGTAAATACAAAAGATGGCTATTAAGCAGATGGTGGTGATTTATCATTATAGTGCAACTCCTAGTAATGTCATGAAACTGTAAACTGGTTTCTTTGTTGGAGTTTGCCATATTGGACAGGTTTTTGCTTTATTTTTATCATTTGCCTTTCATAAGTATCCATTTTGTCAGCTATTTTATCTAAACAATTGCAGCCTACAAAAATGATTCTTCAACTTCAAAATACAACTTCAACTGGGCTTTTGCATACTTCTGATTTAGTTCTGATATGTCTGATTTGACCATTTCTTTATCTTGTTAATATAAAAAAATAACTACCCAGCTCAGCCATGGTTTTATGTGTCAAGCAAATTAGCCATTCACAACTTGCAATTCAGAAATTTGGTAGCTTTCGCAAATCATACTAAGCTTAAAATTTTAATACTTAATTGCCTATTTTTAGACATAGTAAAAATACCCTTTGCCAAACCCCACTTGTCATAATTTTTGTAATTTCAAGTATCTTCCTTTTTTGGCCTAATGCAGAGCGATGGTTACAAGAAGAAAAGTCAGAATAACGATAGTGATGAAGAGCTTGCATCTTCTAAAAGGGACGAACCAGATCGATCCCTCATGATGTTTAGGCCAATGGTATCTGATCCAATCTTCATACACAGGAAGTCTCCTCTGCCTCGCTCTAAAAAAATTGGCTCTGTAGAAGTAAGTGATATATTTTTTAATAATGAGTTATATTTTTCATTTAATATTTGTTGATAGAGTAGTTTCTGTTTGCATTTGTCCTCATGTTGGCAAACATAATTTTTTGTATGTTTAATAAATTGAAAATGTATTAAATGGTTAAATGCTACTTTATTAGAATACCATCTTAAGCTTAACATTGTGCAGAATTTCTTCAAAAATCAACCAAGGGTTACTTCTAAAGTTTTTTGGTTATTGATTAGCTGGTTAATGAATACACTCTTGTAATTATTATACTATAATAGTTCCATATTTAAACGAAACCTATATACTTCCTGTAGTAAATAGTCCATAATTATGAAAACTGTGTTATGTATTTTAGAATGTTTAAGGAGGTAGGTTCTTTTTATTTAATATTTATGCCTGTATGTGCATAATCTCTGCTTTTAAAAAATTTGAATGCTTTCTTAAATATTATTGGATATTTTATATTATTATAGTATTTATAAGAAAATTTTAAATCTCTTTCACATTTAAACTATATTTTTAAAAGTTGTAGGTGGTGTCACACAAGTCTTTGTTTTAGCCTTTGGTTATATGGGGAGATATATATCCTAAATAATGAAGATGAATTTAAAATCTGCTTTTAAGAAAAATATTTTGCATGTAATCTAAAAATCACAATTTGGCACCTATTATGTTTATGATAGAAAATAGCTTGCTTTTAAGAGACATGGGGTGGCCAAAACAGCATTTAATGAGCAAAATCCATCAATTTGCACCAAACATAATTCATGCAGACATGGCTTACAGTTTCCATTTTTCATTGAGATTGCATGTCTGTTCTTGAAAAATTCATGCAGTACTTTGAAGAACTAATTAGGTTAGTCTTTAAATTTATTTTTTGCTGTGGTCTGATATAAATTGGAAATTTGTATGTCCCAGTATATTTGGATATTTTTTGTATTCTAGAATGATTGTTTTAATTGCATTTAAAATCAAGGCCATTTTTAAATGCTAGCTTCATTTTTATTATAAAAAACATTAAAAACAAAGACACTTAAAGGTATTTTTTCCTGATAGCCACACAGAGTGGCTGTAAAAAGTATTCACCCCTTTAACATTGTTTTCATTTTCTTGTCTTACAATATAGAGTCTTAGCCTAACTACTGTGTTATTTTCAACATTAAAATTCTGTTAAACCTAAGTATAAAAAAAAATCTGTAGATGTAAATAAATTGTTGAAGATAATAAGTATTCACCATCACTTCAGTCAACATATATAGAGCTACAGTTTTGCACAACTGAACATTGCAGTTTCATTTTCCTGAACATGCACCAAGTTTTCAACTCCTGACACGTTTTTAGTTAAGTCTAGTCTTTGGTTTATAGTTCCAGAAACTCCACACACTCCAACAGGTTTTCATTCAGCATTTACTTGTGTTTTTCTTCATACTGTTTTTTTCCCTTTCGTCTTACACACTGTACTAATTAGTCCATAATGTACTTTAGATCAGAAAGTCATTTTTTTTGTGTGCGTGTGTATTTTTTTCTTCTAGCAAAATGGTCACTTTTCGTGAAGCCTAGTTATTGTGTTGCATCACAGAAATTGTTGTTAGACATATTTATGCATCACTGTATTTCATTTACAGTTGGCATAATAATCTTGGTGGCCTTCCTAACTATTCCCTCCCTAACTAACATTCCCCTATCTAAAGTTCAATTTTATCATGAGTGTGTTTTTGTCTTTATAATAACTTTTCACTAGAAACTCTTCTAACAGTGCCTTAACATCACACAGATTGGTTCCATGCTGCTAATTGTGTTTTCTAAAGGCAATTGATTTTATCAGAACTAATTTAGGCATATTATATATATGGTAATGCATGTTTTTAATTTTGAAAGACCTGTAAAGATTTTTCTTCTCTTTTAATCGCGTTAAAAAATAGTTTATTGAAATGAACCAGAAACCTAAGAGCCTAATTCCAAGCAATTTTAGATTACAAGCAACATACGCTGAAAGACATTTCTTGTATTTGTGTCATGTAATAAACAAATCAGATGTAAGCAAGATATATTATCCAAGTACCTACAGAAAACATATCATGGAAACTGCATTGCAAGTTGCCACTTTTTTGTACTCGGAGTTTTGTTTTTTATAACTCAAGAATTTTTACACTGAGCAGGGTATTGGTTTTTGTCCACTTCTTTGATATTCTTTTGTATGTTGGGTTGTGCTATGAACTGAAGTTTTAAAGTTTCATTGAACATTTTTGTTAAGTGCTTAAACTTCATGCCCAGGGTAATGTAATTAAACTTAAATTTGCCTAGAAATCATGTGCTGTGAATATTTGAAACAAAACAAATCCAGACAATTAAAACAATTGCTTAAAAATAGTGTGAATAGCAATGATAATTCAAGTGTAGCTTCTTATGCGCATGATGACATCAAACCAGTTAGAGATTTAAATGTCACAACAATTTCATAGAGGTGTTTCTGGATTATGAGTTTCTAGATTCAAGGCAGGAAGCAATTGTACTGTAAGGCTTTGTAGTTTTCTAACTTTTGGACTTTATCCAATCTTGCCTTTGTCCTAATTGGCACAAGATTCTATAATGTAATAAAATATGAAAAAATTTAAAGGGATGAATACTTCTTATAGGTATGAGATCATGTACATTGTGTACAAAGAAACATCAAATATCAGATGTGCAGGCAATATTTCATGGATTTATAGTTTAAAGTTTATAAATTTCATAAATATCAAACTGGTATTTATTCAAAAGAATTATTCTGTAGATATTTGAGTTTTGACAAAATAAAGTAGCTATAATTTTTTTAATTCAAGAAAATTGGGCAGTCTTAATACTTGACACATAATGCAAGCACTTCAGTTCTAATATTGATAACTAAAATATTTTAGTTTTGAGTCACTGCTGTCTTATATATGTGCCTATCTTCATTATGCTTATTGTAACTTGGCCTTGCTTTTATTAGAATTTTTTTAAAATAGATCGAGCATTCTGCTTTACTCTGATTATGAACCATGTAGCTGGACTATGTCTAACTTTGCATGCATTTGCTGTTTTTGCCCCCTTTCTCACTTCCAGGAAGAGAGCCCCCTGAGTGTATCTAGCCCTGAGTGTATTGGTACCTGGATGCATTACACCTGTGGTGTGGGTACTGGGCGTCGAAGACGCAGATCAGGGGAACAAATAACTTCTTCCCCTGTCTCCCCCAAATCACTGGCTTTCACGTCCAGTATTTTTGGCTCATGGCAACAGGTTTTTAAGTTTTATTCATTATAAAAAGTAAACCAAGAAACAGGGGAAAAATCTATCAACCAACATGTTGTTGTGCATAACTAACACCTTATAGCAGTCAATAAGGACACCTAATCCACATCCTAATTTCTGGAGTGATGCTGACTTAATTTACTTTATACCATTGCTCACGTTTTATTTGCTTTATGCGGTTTTAATTTATGATACAAAAAACGCTGGTTTTAAGAAAAGAAAAAAAGGAAATATTTTTATAAGACTTATTTATCAAGATGCTTTGTGACCTTTCATTAAATAATATTAATAGTTTTATATGATTTTTTTTAATTTAGGTCTTTGCATTTTAGAGTCTAAAAAGCTTTAGGAGTACAATAGATCAAAGTTTGTCAGAGTTTTTTTTACCTAATTTATACAGGAGGAATCCAAACTCCGAGTGACAGAGGAGGTGTCCGGTATTTATTTAATGAAAACAGACCTGTATATCAAAGTGTTATCTTTTTATCACTGGAGTAATACTGTGTCCTTAGTGCTGGCTTAAGTTATAGCTAGCAGGGCCTACCTTGTGGAATTTTAATCTTCTCCCAATGTTGCTTTAGAGTTTCTCCTGGGAGTCCAGCTTCATCCCATGGTCTAAATAAAGACTTGATGTTGAATTGATTGCCCAGATCTAAGTAGCACCTGCATGCACCTGTGCTGGTTTCTATCCAGACATCTTTCCTGTTTTTTTTACCTGTTGTCCATAGTTTAGGTTTGTGGTCATTTTCAGTGTGGCAGTGGTAAAAGTATGTGAAGTTATTACATGTTTTACTATCCCTTTTTAAATATCACTTTACGTTATTTTACCCAAAATATAGTTTCACCTTGCTCCGTCCTGGGTATGACGTTAATCTGCATCCATCCCTGCATGTAGGCCCTCCAACCTGCAGGGAAAAACTTGGGGTTGGTGGCAGAATTGGCACTCCAGCTACCATAACAAAACTTCACACTGTTCCACTCCATCTGAACTAGTGTGGTGCTGAGGTGTCACCCGTTGCTTTGCTGTACTCGGGTCCTAATCTGGGATACTGAGTTGGTTTGTCGTGTGGTGTGGTGCAGCAATGCGCTGTATCAGTGTGTGCTCCTAACCTCCTCCTCCTTTCTAGAGTGGTTAAACAGTGTATACTCTCAGTAACATGCATTCCCTTTAACAGAATTATTCAAGACAGTCCTATAGGGCTTTGTTCTTTATTCTCATCAGTTTTGCTCTCAAAGACACTATTTGCATCTATCATTAAACTCCTCTGTAAATTATAAAATTGTTTGGACATTCTAAGTCAGATAATTCTTTAGTGTTCTCTTTTTGTGTTTTGCTTAACAGACATTATGTATTACAGTGAAGAAATAGTAAAATAGTTGATTTGCTGAGAAGGTTTAATCTTGTATTTCAGTAAGTTTATTATGATTTTACATAAAGAGCTGTCCCATAAGACTGGAACTGAAAATACTAAGTGAGGTTCTTTAAATTTGTATTTTTTAATTGGGAAATTTGCAGTTGCTAAAGAATGTTTATATTTCCTACATTGCAGGTAATGTACACTGCGTATTGGGTCCTTTTTCATCATCATGTTGAATCTGAAAATCTGAACAATTTTGACTTGTTTTCTTTTCTTTAGACTATGTAGGATACCTACATAATAGTGGTCTTAAAAAAATTCTCTGTCTAAAAATGTTATTTTTTTATATATGTTTACCCCATGTAGTTTGTGATGATGACTGAGAAAATTTTAATCTTAAATTTCAGTATCAAAAACATCTGTGTTTGCTAAAATATTGTTATTGAAATAACATTGGAAAATGAAAGTAGACCATATACAGGAAGCTCCTTCATGTATTATTGTGCTTTTGAATTGAAGACCTAATCCTTTCTGGAGTTATTTATTTAGCAATATTTTAACAAAAACTATGCATTTTACAAATGGATGACTTGATATTACAGTGGAACCTCGGTTTGCAAGCATAATTTGTTCCGGAAACGTGCTCGTAGTCCAAAGCACTCATATATCAAAGTGAATTTCCCCATAAGAAATAATGGAAACTCAGATGATTTGTTCCACAACCCAAAACTATTCATATAAAAATGATTAATACAAAATATAAAGTAAAAATACATAAAACAAATTAACCTGCACTTTACCTTTGAAAAGAATCATGGCTGGTGTGAGTGAGTTTCTAAACTCTTGTGGGATTGCACCCAACGGGACGACACGCAGAAGAGCGTTCCAAAGCAATCGCAGTCTCCCAGCGCTGTAGCAGTTCGCCGTAAAAGTGAATCCGAAAAGATCGCGGACATGCTATAAGCGCCTGCCGTCGATGGGTGATACAAGGAACAAGGAACATTATAAATGCACAAGGCCCTGCCTGACTGCTGTGTCTGTTTCAAGCTGAATAAAGCTGGTGTTGCTGAAGTACTGAGACTCAGCTTTGTGTTTTAGTGTGCAAGATGGGGACTCGCATGTTACAGCACACACACACACACACACAGTGACAATGCTAATGCTGCAGTAAACAGTATACTCTCGTACGGGTGTTTACTATGAGTGAAGCACGCCGACTGAGACGGAGAATAGGAGACGATTGCCCACAATCCCGCAGCGAGAGAGAGAAGAACCATCAGCTCAGTTGTGATCACATGACGCTCAGCAGACAAAGAGTATACATACTGCTCGTATTGCAAGACCTCGCTCGTTTATCAAGTCAAAATTTATTAAAAATTTTTGCATGTCTTGCAAAACACTCGTAAACCAAGTTACTCGCAAACCGAGGTTCCACTGTATTATGCAAAGCAAGTAACATGAGATTTCCTTTGTAGGGGTTTTTGATATTTTTTGCTGTTTTCCAGCATTGGTCAACATTGGGTCCCTTTCCATCAGAAACTTTGTGTCTATTCTCCACGAAAATATTAGATTCCATTTTTTTCTCCGTCATCGCTACAAACTACATGGGGGTAAATAACATTTAAAATAAAAATATATGGTGAGCATTCCTTTATTTCTCAGCTTTATTAAGCAGAGTCTCTATATGATGATAGCATAGGGATAATTTTAGTGGTAGTGTTATGTTATAAAATTGTACATGTTTCAGTGTATTGTGGAGGTAGTGTTTCCATTAATACACGCCCATTTCCCAATATTGATTTTATTCAGCATTTTTCCATTTTATACTCTGATGATCTTATTATGTAGCTGACTTCATACTGAAAAAATATTTCCTTTATTGTAATATATATTTATCAAGTTTTATTTAGTTTATATATCTTCTAAGTAATAGAATAATAACAAAGAAAATCCCTTTATTACATAATATTTTATGCGTGATCACGTTATAATTACTAATGTTATTAAAGTTTTAAGTATTTATGGTGATTTTTATGTTTTCTTTTTGAATATGTGGAGGTGCTTAGTAGATTTTAAGCTGGTTATTTTTTGGTTTTCCGCTTTTAATAGCTTCACCTGCCTCATGGCAAATTACCATGTGTAATTAAATGAATCTTTATTCTTCCATTGGAGTTATGGACATGAAGCACAAGAATGTAAGGTTTATCATGGTGAAGGCAGCATTATCATTTTCCTGGCATCACATAATCTGTGCCTAGTCAGCTTAGTCCAGATATACAACAATGCCAGACAAATGTGTGTTTTTGATCACAATAAACATTGTGTGATTGGGCTTTTTTGGATTGCTAGGTACACATTAGAACACAGTAACAGAATAATATTTAAGATGTTGTGAAGCATTTAGGCTGTAGAAATCTAGTTAGAACTGTAGTTCCATAATTTCTGAACTAAAAACCACCTGCATCCTTATAATATTTCAGAGCTTCTTGATAAATTTGTACTTGAATGTTTAAAAAAATGTTTTATTTATTTTTAATAGACTTTTTTTTTTTCTTTTCTAATACTCAAGCCAGCACTTAAAGCATTTTAATTGTTTAAAAATTATATACATTAATTTATACAAGTGTATTCTTTAAATCACTAAGGCTCTACCTGTATCCTGAACAAATGTATTCACAAGGAATTCCATCTTTGCATTTCAGATTAGTTGTTCTAGCATGGCCTCTACTAACTCAGTTCCGCTATATAATATAAACTAATATTTTATATTTGTAGTAATTTTTTATCAACCACATAGTCAGTTATTTTTATTAGAGGAATACCAGGAAGATTGATTTTAAGGTGTATTTGTAAAATAAGTTTCTTAATTCTCTCAAGCTTATTTTGTGGGGAAACTAACTATTGTCAAGCATGAATTACACAGAATAGCTTTGTAATACACGATGAAGTCAATAGAACCAGTGAGCAGAACAATCAAGAGGAGCAAACAAGCCAACATATTAATATAAAAGCTGTTAAAACTGCAATAAAAGCTGGTTGGGTAATAGTAATCTTAAGCTGAAGCACAGTATTTGTATAATGAATTAATTTAATCACTTTATCACTATTTAAATCAAGCAATTAAAGTCTGCATTAGAGCTGTCAGATTGATTGTCAATATTTGAATGAATTATAAACATGTCTTATTTGAAGCCAAAAACTGATATCCATCCATCCATTTTCCAACCCGCTGAATCCGAACACAGGGTCACGGGGGTCTGCTGGAGCCAATCCCAGCCAACACAGGGCACAAGGCAGGAACCAATCCCGGGCAGGGTGCCAACCCACCGCAGGACACACACAAACACACCCACACACCAAGCACACACTAGGGCCAATTTAGAATCGCCAATCCACCTAACCAGCATGTCTTTGGACTGTGGGAGGAAACCGGAGCGCCCGGAGGAAACCCACGCAGACACGGGGAGAACATGCAAACTCCACGCAGGGAGGACCCGGGAAGCGAACCCAGGTCTCCAGGTCTCACAACTGCGAGGCAGCAGCGCTACCCACTGCGCCACCGTGCCGTCCAAAAACTGATATTTAATATATAATGTATATTATGTAATATACTAGAACAGTAATTGGCTTTACCTCTCAATAATTTCACCATCATGCTACCCCAGACATGTTGTTTTATCATAGAAACGGGTTGTGGTGACCTCTCCTGAAACAAAACCCTCATCTCAATTGTGCATACTGTTTTTCTGTACACTGACAATTGTATGTTGTCTTCTCACCCCCTATGCTTGGTGCTGACCCATGCACCCAGTGTTTAAAGGTGCTCAGGTGTTTCTCAGCCATTTAATTTACACTGCTGTAGGTCACACATCTCATAATGTGAAAATCTCCAGGTGACATGGAAATCTCCTGGTGATAATCTTTTAATAAAAATAAATCAAAGTTTCCCCTGGCTTGCAAAATCTGACAATACATTAGCTGAGGAAGCTTACTTGTGACCCACTTAACATGTTGTTTTATTTAAATCAGACTTGAGGTCTTAAAATATTTTTAACATCTTTAAAGGAGAAAAGTAAACATTTTAATAATGCTACTACAACAGTGAAATTATATTCCCCAATATATACTATGCAATATTGCTGTATTTTGTAAATCTTTTACATTGTTTCTTAAACACACCCCTTGAAAAATAAATTTTAAGACATATTTTTTTCAGCGTCACTGCTCTACTCCTATATCTACAGTTTCAACTAAGAACAGATTTTTAAACAGTTGAAATTGGTTATCATTTTTTTTTAATTTATGACAGAACTGTTAAGAATCTTGTTAAAATCCATCACACTAAGCGAAACCTGCTTTGTTTTCTCATTAGTAATAGTGGAAAACAACTGCCATTTTGCGTTAAAGTTTTGTTCTGTATTGTTGATTAACATAGTTTTATGTTAAACATTTAAAAATATTTTTAGACTTTTTTTTTTATTTGCTGCATCTGCTAAGTGAGAAATAATTATGTGCAAGAAGTACTTAAAGACCATTGGAATGCAATATTAAATGCATTTAATGTGTAAAACATGTACATGCTTCAATGCCTCAATTTAATAAAAGCGAGATGGACAGTTACAATTCAAATTTCTGACATGCCTGGCAAGAATAATATTAATGGTCTTGAATAGTTACAAGCAATAGGTTTATTATTTGCATTACAAGAGTTTGATGTTTCCTCAGCTCTGCCTAAATTAATTTCTCAGAATCTCGCTTATTTAGAAAACACCTTAATTTCACATTTTTAGGATGGAAGAAACATGATGTTAAAAACTTTGTAATGTGCACTTTATCCTGCTGCTGTAACCCCAATACTAAAAAAACTTGGTGCTGATCCTACTAATTTCAATAATTTTCGCCCCATTTCTAACTTGCCCTTTATCTCCAAAATTCTTGAAAAAATAGTAGCTATCCAACCTCACACCCAGTCTGGTTTTCACCCTCTTCATAGTACAGAAACGGCACTTGTTAAAATTACCAATGACCTCCTTATGGCTGCTGACTCTGGTCTAATCGCTATTCTCATCCTCCTTGATCTGAATGCGGCCTTTGATACTGTTTGTCGTACCACTCTCCTTAACAGATTATCTTTGATTGGCGTTACTCACACTCCACTTGATTGGTTTAGATCCTACCTCTCAGGCTGCACTCAGTTCATACAGCTTAAAACCTTCACATCCCAACCCACCGCTGTTACTTCTGGTGTGCCCCAGGGCTCTGTCCTGGGGCCTCTTCTTTTTATTATTTACCTTCTTTCCCTTGGCAATATTTTTCGCAAATATAACATTAATTTTCACTGTTATGCTGATGACACCCAGCTCTACGTTGCTGGTAAACCCACCTCCTCTTTTCCACCACCCTCGCTTATTGACTGCATTTCTGAAATTAAATCCTGGTTTTCTTCGAATTTTTTTAAATTAAACAGTGACAAAACTGAGGTTCTCCTCATTGGTTCAAAATCATCATTATCCAAAACCAATAATCTTTCTCTTATTGTTGATAACTCTGTTGTTTCCCCATCATCGCAGGTCAAGAATCTGGGTGTCATCCTCGACAGTACTCCTATCTTTCCAATGTCATATTAATAACATCACCCGGTCTGCTTACTTCCACCTACGTAATATTAATCGCATTCGCCCCTCCCTCACTCCTCATACCACTGCCATGCTTGTTCATAGTCTTGTCACTTCTCGGCTGGACTACTGCAATTCACTCCTCTTTGGTCTCCCTAATAAATCTCTTCATAAGCTTCAGTTAGTCCAGAATTCTGCAGCACGTATCATCACTCGAACCCCATCTATTCACCATATTACTCCGGTCTTGCAGCAGCTTCATTGGCTCCCAATCAAGTTTCGTACTGATTTTAAGATTCTGCTATTAACATTTAAGGCCATCCATAACTTCGCCCCTCCATATCTGTCTGACCTTCTTCATGTTGCCATTCCATCCTGTAACCTTAGATCCTCTTCCTCCACCCATCTGACCATCCCTCCCACCCATCTAACCACCATGGGGAGCAGAGATTTCAGCCTTTCTGCTCCCAAGCTCTGGAATTCATTACCTGCGGAGCTCCGAAATATCAAATCATATTCATCCTTCAAATGTAAACATAAAACACATCTGTTTAAAATGGCTTTTTCTTTCTCCTTCTGATTATAGTGGTTTTGTTTGGTTTTAATTTTTAGATTTTCTGATGTTTTAAGTTGTTTATAATTGTGTCTATTTATTTATTGTTTGTTCGGTGTCCTTGAGTTCTCAGAAAGGCTCCTTGTATAAATAAAACGTATTATTATTATTATTATTATTAAAAGACATGCTAGAGTCAAAGATAACTCCAGGATAATTCAGTAAAATTAATGGTGACAAAATATCATTGTGATCAGCATCATTCCCTCCAATAATTATCATCTCTGTTTTATCTGCGTTTGAAGACGAGTAGTTCTCATCCATCCACTCCTCGAATTCATTAACACAACTAATTAAAGACAACATCGGAGAAACTTTTTTTGTTCTAAAAGAAAGATATAACTGGTGTATCATTTGCATAAGAGTTGAAATTAACATTGTTTTCTAATGATAGACCCCTGTAGAAGCATGTAAAGTGAAAACAGCAAAGGTCCCAGTAGTGAGCCTTGCAGGACACCATATCTCAGTTCTGTGTATAATGGAGTACTGTCAGCACATTTCTGTACATACCAAAATTGATTTGATAAATAAGAACTAAACCAGGCAAGGACAGTGCCTGTAAACCCAACATCATATTCTAGCCTATGCAGTAAAATAGAATGGTCAGTGGTGTCAAACACTGCACTTAAGTCTAACAACATAATTACAGTGGTGTTTCCTTCATCAGAGAATATCAGAATGTTTGCAGTTAGGAGACCCGGGTTCGCTTCCCGGGTCCTCCCTGTGTGGAGTTTGCATGTTCTCCCCATGTCTACGTGGGTTTCCTCCGGGCACTCCGGTTTCCTCGCACAGTCCAAAGACATGCAGGTTAGGTGGATTGGCAATTCTAAATTGGTCCTAGTGTGTGCTTGGTGTGTGGGTGTGTTTGTGTGTGTCCTGCGGTAGGTTGGCACCCTGCCTGGGATTGGTTCCTGCCTTGTGCCCTGTGTTCAGATTCAGCGGGTTGGAAAATGGATGGATGGATGTTTACAATGCGTGTTAGTGCCGTTTCTGTACTGTGACCAGTGCGGAAGCCAGACTGGAATTTTTTGAATAAATAATGATGTGTAAGGTGTGACTGAAGCTGATTGGAGACTACTATTTCAAGTGTTTTAGAGAGAAAGGGTAAATTTGAAATGGGTCTATAATTAAGGACACTTGGGTCTAGGTCTGACTTTTTAAGTAATGGTTTGATGACTAACACTTTTAGTGCATCAGGTACTGTGCCATGCAATAATGAACTATTTATAATGCTAAGAATAGAAATTAAAGTTAAGATATATAGTGTTATTTAGTTTTATATACAGTGCTCAGCATAAATGAGTACACCCCCTTTAAAAAGTACGAATTTAATCAGTAGCTTAATGAACAAAAGAACAATGTCCAAAATTTTCACAAGGCTGAGTTTTATTGAACACTTGTTAAACTCCATAACATGAAATTAAGGTTAATAATATAACTTAGATCACAAAATCAGTTTCACTCAAATTGGTTGAAGTAAAAATGAATACACCCCGCGACAAAAACTACTACATCTAGTATTTTGTATGACCACCGTGATTCTTAAGGACAGCACCAAGTCTTCTAGGCATGGAATGAACAAGTTGGCGACATATTGCAACATCTATCTTTTTCCATTCTTCAAGAATAACCTCTTTTAGAGCCTGGATGCTGGATGGAGGGTGATGCTCAACTTGTCGCTTCAGAATTCCCCACAGGTGTTCGATTGGGTTCAGATCAGGAGACATACTTGGCCATTCAATCACCTTCACCCTGTTCTTCTTCAGAAATGCAACAGTAGCTTTAGATGTGTGTTTTGGATCATTGTCGTGTTGGAAAAGTACACGACGACCAAGTGCACAGAGTGATGGCAGCATCTTCTCCTTCAGTATAGAGCAGTACATTGTTGAGTTCATGATACCATCAATGAAATGCAGCTCCCCAACACCAGCAGCACTCATGCAGCCCCACATAAGGGCACTGCCACCACCATGTTTCACTGTAGGCACCATGCATTTTTCTTTGAAATCCTCACCTTTACGACGCCATACAGTTTTGAAACCATTAGTTCCAAAAACAGTGATCTTTGTCTCATCACTCCAGAGTATAGAGTCCCAGTAGTCTTTTCAGCATGGGCCTTAGCAAATTCTAGGCGTGCTTTTTTGTGCATGGGCTTTAGGAGAGGCTTCCTTCGTGGACGAAACCCGTGCATGCCATTCCTCTGCAGTGTGCGCCATATTGTGTCACGGGAAACGGTCACTCCAGTTTGGCTTTCTACTGCTTTAGCTAACTGCAGTGAACTTGCATTGCGATTTTCTTCAACCCTTCTCATCAGAAGATGCTCCTGTCGAGATGTTAACTTCCGTGGACAGCCTGGACGTCTCTGTAAGATGGTTGCACTTCCATCTTTCTTAAATTTTTGGATCACTTTTGCTACAGTATTTTGACTGATATGTAAAGCTTTGCTGATCTTCTTGTAGCCCTCACCATTTTTGTGTAAAGTAATGATTTCCTTTCTCAGATTTTTTGACATTTCTCTTCCATGTGGAGCCATTGCTGACAGCATGAAATGGGAAGGGCTTTTCTTTGTTAAGTACAGTGGACCCTTGACTTACGAACTCAATTCGTTCGCGAGGGCTGGTTGTAACTCAAGTTGGTTGTAAGTCAAGACTATTTTTCTCATAAGAAATAATGGAAATACCCATAATGCGTTCCGAACCTCCCACTGCAACACTTACTTAACCTTTTCATAATAAAAAAAAGGGTTGTATAATGTGCATAATTTACCAAAACACCAATAATTTTTCTAATGTACTAACCAAAAAGTAATCAAAAGTGCCTAGCCTACCAGAAACAACAATTTCATACTGTACTCACCATTTAATTTGACATCTTTGGGCTGCAGGAAGGGAGGAGGATGATAATGAAACTGAAGGCTTTTTAAAGGCTTTCTTTAACTTGCGCTCAGGCATTTGCAATCATTTCAATAGCTTCTTTTGCGTTAATTGTAATGTCCTCCTGCCTACAAGTTATTCTGACGAGAATTTTTCTCAGCATTTCCTTGCGATGATACAAGGAACTGTTTCTGAACTCTTCTGAGACCCACTCCCCACTCAATGGGAACGACATGCTGAAGCGCGATTGCCGCGACTGTGGAAGCTTGCTTGTCCATTGCCGGGCAGGGATATCACATGCATATCACCCATCGATATCTTTTCTGTTTGCTTTGGTTGAGAGACTCAGCACAGCTTTAAGCCGGCTTTTGCCCCAGCAACAGATAAACAGTCTTCCATACGGAGTTTGGACTTTGGCATGTCTTCTAGTTGGGGGAGGTCCCAAGAGAGTTTACAAACCTGACATTTTATTGAATGAGTGCCGCATTAATAGGAATGTTTCTGTTTGTTTACGATCGCGCAAGCGGATACACGTGACCGCATTCAGGTCGTAACGCAAGATGTTGGTCGTAAATCAAAATAAAAATTTTGGTCATAAATCAAGTTGTTCGCATGTCAAGCCGGTCGTATATCAAGGGTCGACTGTAATGCCCTTTTATAGTCACCTGTCTGCTGGACACCTCTTAAATGAATCATTAGACTCACCTGTGGTCGAATGCCTGTTAATTGGACTTTTGTAGTCTTAAGTGTGGCTTTTCTCCTAAGACTATAATTGGGGTGTGCTCATTTTTGCTACATGTGCTTGAATGAATTTGTTAGGATAATCACGTTTTTGTGTGTGCAAATT
Source organism: Erpetoichthys calabaricus (assembly GCF_900747795.2). NCBI lineage: Eukaryota > Metazoa > Chordata > Cladistia > Polypteriformes > Polypteridae > Erpetoichthys > Erpetoichthys calabaricus. The sequence goes on from NC_041400.2 coordinate 122,554,572, forward strand.
AACAAATCTTGTTTACAATCAATGGCCCACATTTGTGGGAGTATTTTGTAGTACAGTATCTCATAGACAATGTTGATAGTGAAAGGAAACTAAAGGTTTTCTGACAAATGTAGTGGGGTGTACTCATTTATGCTGAGCACTGTATACATATATATATATATATATATATATATATATATATATATATAAATAATATAAAGGGACACATGATTCGCTGCCTTGCACCCAAAAGACGAGGCTGAGCCTAAGAACATAAGGAAAACCAGCTTTATTCTACTCCAAACAGGAATAGCAAGGTTATTTATTACAGTGGGAGCTACCATTCAACAACACACAGACACAGAACAGGCAGGTATTGGGCCAGGTCAGTGGCCAAGTTATAATGTTCCCTGCATCACCCATCAGGCAACAGGCATATTGAATGCAGAGATGGTGAGCTTGCAGTTGCCTTTGTGGTGCTGTGAACCTGTGGTTGCCTCGGCGATGGACAAGCAGCCCTCGACAGACGCATCAATCCCATTTCGGTGTGCCTCAGGGTCAAGGTCTCAGAAGAGTTAAAAAATCTCAAATAATTCACAGGACTATTGCGCTACTGCTGGGCTGAGCCATTTCACTTGAAATTTATGTGGGTCTAAAGGGATCAGCACCAGCACCCGATCACCCTTCTTAAATTCACCTTTTTTGTCATAATTACATTTTTGCGCCTTCTGTTTGTGCTGCATATGTTCCACAGCAATAGAAGACAGTTTTGAGATTTGTTCTTGGTGTGAAATGACAAACAAATCACCCCTGGGAGATGCCTCACAAACTCCTAACCATTCCTCCCAAAAAATGTCTAACACCCCACATGGTTGCTAGCCGAACAGCAGTTGTAATGGACTCAACTCGGTGGATGCATTTTACTTCTGAAGAGCAAACAGGAGAAAAGGCAACACGGTATCCCAGGAGGTTGGGTCGTCATAAGTTATCCGCTGTATTATTAAAGCTGTTCAGTCAGGCCATTCGTCTGCAGATGATAAACTGTGGTACTCAATTACTCAATTGCTCAATTGCAAGGCTCTCACACAGCTGCTACATGACACGAGAGATGATGGATGTACTTTGGACAGTTAAAATGTCACGTAAGATGCCAATATGCGTGAACATTTCTGAGAGAGCTTTAGCAACCGTAGAGCGGCCACCTCAGGGTATCTTGTCATATAGTCAACCAACAAGAGCATATACTGAAAACCATGTTTACGCTTGGGGAGTGGGCCCACAATATGTGGCCCAACCCTCTCAAAGGGAACATCCAAAATAGGCATCGGTGAGAGGGGAGCCCTAGAGGATCTATGAACGGAAACGATCTGACAGTTGGGACACGCTCTACAAAACTGCTCCACATCCTGGCCCATATTCAGGAAATAAAAGTGTTTCGAAATGAATTCCTTCATCTTCATTGTGCGGAGAAAACTCCCCAAAACGTAAGTGTCCGCAATTTTTAAAACTGTCTCCCTATTCCCGCTTTGCATCACCAACTGCCCCATCCACCAGTCCCCCATATAGTCAGAAATCACATGATATGAGAAACCACCCTTGATTAAAAAGTGTGGTGTTTTAAATTTCGGGTCCTCCATCTCTATATAGCACGAGTCATTTGCGATGTGGGCTTGTTTGAATGCAAAAAGTTGCTGTAGGCGCGTTACAGGCGGGCAAACTCTGTCTTTGATTGGCTGTCTCTGCTTCCTCTGTGCCTGACGCAGCATTGCGCTCACCCCCTGCTACTACTTGTGGGGGGGTTAAAGTCGACCTGCTGTCTCAGGTCCTCACTTGAGGATTTGTCTCCCACCTCAGTGAACAGCAATTTTAAACCTGGCTCCTTGATTAACATTGTCTGTGGTGAACCCCCTCTCCCTCTACTAGAGAGGGGTAGGTGTTCTGCATGTGGCCAAGACCTGTGGGAAAAGGGCATTCCTCTTCCCTATTAAAAGAGGTCAGGGTGAAGTATATAATATGGCAGTCCAAACTTAGTTCTTCCCTTTGAATTTCAAAAAGAGTAAGATAGTCTTATATGTTTTAACGTCCCCATGGGCACAGCGAAGGTTCACTCAGTCTGTGGTCATGTGTGGTCTGGATCAAGTCACAAAACACTATACAGAAGTCACTACCAGATTCCAGCAGCGCCGGAATTTCATGTCCGGCCAACTTCGAGACCTTAAAATTGTCTTTGAGTAACATCTTGGGGGAAACTTGCGAGCCACATACCTTGGCCAGATTGATGTCCATGGTTTGTGCAGGTGGGAGGCAGAACTCCTGAGCCAGATGTCCTGATTGATCACAGCATAAACACCTGTTCTCAGTCCCCACTATGTAGTTCCTACAATGGTGTCTTCCACCCGTGGAATCAGTGACCCTAGGAGCCTGTGCTGGTTGGATTGAAGTCGAGGCCAAGCCCAGGTAGCCTCTCTGTTTCCAGGTGGCTTGGATGCCCTCTAGTCTCTGGGTCAGGTCTAACAGAGAGTGGATTTCATTCTAGAGCATCTCATCACATAGGTCCTCGTCTATCCCTGACAGGACTATGTCAGTAGCGAGCTTCTCCACAATGCACTCAAAGGTGTCCCTGTGTAACCAGCTTTGAATCGGGTCCACTAAATCCTGGACCTGTCCTCGTATAGGGCAGTCCAGGTCAATGCACCACAACCTTGGCCACCAGGCTCATAGCCATGCAGAGGAGGATCTGTTGCGTCAGGAAATCGTAATCATTGAGCCTTTCGGGAGGGAGGTTTTCGCATGACTTGTAGGGCCCCTCCAGTTAAAAACGGGGCCACAATAGTAGTCCATCTTCCACTCTTCTAGTGCATCAGCATTGCCATGCACTCGAAGCAGAATAGGAAACACTTTGGTAATCTGAGGGAGTCATCTTCACCAGCACATCCCTGTGGCGCACAAAGACAGGGGCGCCTGCAGGATCCTCATCTTGTTCCACCGGTATTGGGATGTTATGTGCCTCTTGGGGTTCCATTGGTGCAAGACCCCACTCCTGGTACCTTGTAAGTCATGAGTCACTGCCTTGCACCCAAACGACAAGGCCGAGTCTAAGTAACGTTTTCCAGGAAAGCACAGTTTACCAAAAGCGCAATAAACAACGTCCAAAGCATTTTCCTTCCTCTTCCTCTGTCTCTCCTCCTGGTTCCACACCTCCCGTCAAGCTTCATCTCCTTTCCTCCCAACTGTGACTTCCCGAATGAAGTGAGGTGTTCACTTTTATGCTGTCCCCAAGAGTATTCCAGGTGGTTCATTACCATGTTACGAAACCCCGCCTGGGTGTGGCGGAAGCCTGATGAAATAGGGCTTGCTGATTCCTGCAGCATCCCCAGAAATAGGGCTTGCTGATTCCTGCAGCATCCCCAGAACCCAACAGGACTGAGCCCATAAACTCCATTGCCCAGTGTGAGTCCAGGGGGCTGCCACCTAGAGCTCTGGGGGGATGTAATGTCCTGTGCATGTTTTCTCCCCTTCTCCTTCCATTACCAAGCTGTCCCAGCTAGGTAAGGGCCCTAACCATGCACCAAATTTTATATAAATATATATAAGAACAATAATGGACTATAAGTGTACTTATAACTGAAAAACATTTTGCATGTTGACTTTTGTAAAAATAAGCTGTTACATCTTAGTATGCTATTTAATAAAAGAGCTGATTATGTTAACTTATTGCAAGCCAACATACATATATATGTATATATGTATATTTTCAATCCTTGCGTCAACTCAAAGTACAATTAAAAAATATTGCATCTTTTCTTAAATTACAATAAAATAGTTATGCTTTTGTTTTATCTACTGTATATTAGTTATTTCAGTATGTATTAATTGGATACATCATATTCATGACAAATACTATGAAGTGTTATGTACTTCGAAAGAAAACAACCACTTATTAGCATTCTGGAGCTACTTTAGATGTAAAACATGTTGACATTTACTATATCAACGTTTTGTGTTTTCATGAAAGGTTTGCTGGAAAAAAAAAAGAACTTTGAGGCATCCGAACACTTATTTTTGATACACGCTTATACTAGGTATACAGTAGGAAGAATGTTTTGCTATATGAAATAAGCTCCTATTTGTTTGGTTTTTAGTTTGATCTCAGTGGAGCATAGATACTATAAATGATTACATTTGTGTACAGTCTTTTAAACTATACTGCAGAATTTAATGGTTGGGAAAGAATAAGGTGCAAGCCTGGTCAAACATTCTCTGAGGTAAAGAATGCAGAAAGCTGTTTAAGGTAATGTCCCTTTATAATAAGCTTACTGGTTGCTCATGTTCTTTTCAAAATCTTGAAGAAGACCCTAAGAACTGCAAATAAAATTATCTACATAAACAGTTTTGTAGTTCTTAAGCATCTGGGTGATGGAATTTTAGTAGGTGGTCAATTAAGGGCTTTTGTTCACTCATTAATGCAATTAATCGATGTGGATTTTCAGGTCTTTAAGGTGAATTATACTAACTTATCGAAAAAATCAATATATATGTAAATATTCAGATAAGTGTGTATGTTAAGATTTAAAGTACTACTTTTAACATTGCAAATTTATTTTACACTGTTGAGAAAAGTGAAATTTCGGTGTAGCCCAAAATACAAATATATCTAACTGAGGTTCAAGCTTTGAATATCATCCATCCTTTATTGGAACACCTTAATCTAGTTCTGTGTCACTGGGATTTCAGATTATCCTAGCAGTGTTGCATTTGGCTTGGTTTAGAAATAATAGTAAATTAGTATTTGGTTCATATCTAAATTACACCTTTTGACAATTATGACATAATGCCATACATATGCTTAAATGTGATTTTGCAACCAATACACGTTTTAGGAATTGGTAAAGTTGGAGATGATTTGATGGAAGATGCTGCAATGTAACCTGTTGTCTAACTCTGTTACTTTCTTTAACTTCTGCAAGGCTATATTTTGCCATTGCCCCTACAAACTAAGTTAAAACTATTTGAGTGATCATAAAGAAAGCTAGTTTTGTGACAATACAAAATGTGCACAAGTCTGACAATGTTGAATCCTTTTTCAGTCTGCTGTTTCTGATATATACTGTGAAATTTTAAGATTTATTTTTTTTCTCAGAGTAGATGATTAGGAAGTTGTTAATGCTTCATGTACATGTTGTCCTACCACTGAAAGTCACTTTAATAAATTATTTCATAAATGATAAAATCGATGTGAAGTTATAGTAATCTAAATATATGTTAATTAACTTCACATAACCTACATTTTAAAAAAACGTTTTGGTTCCCATATTCAGCTGATTCATTCATAATGCACATCAGAATTTTAGCATTTATTACTCTTTAAACCTTTGATCAGTGACATAGGTGGTGCCTTAGTAAACACAGTGACATTAATAAAAGACTGACCCTTCTCATTTTTGCTCTCCACAAACACGGGTCTACCATAAAATTGATTAGTTGTCCTTTTAAGACTTGCTCAAGTTATAATTATTTGTTTTTAATGGTACAGCTATTATTACTTACTGTGTGTAATGAATTAAAAAAAAAAAACTCCCAAATTTGGGAGATGTATTCTCTAACTTGTGGTCTACTGCTTGCTTATTTTATACTAGAACTATTTAACCATTCATCTCTGTAATTATTTGTAAGTGCATTTTCTTTCATCACTTCACTAAGTGCCATTGCTTTTAGATGTCCCTGTTTGCTTTTTAATATAACAGACATTTTCTCCCATTTTTGTAATGCGTGGATCATTTAAATAAAAATGATCAGCTAAATAGAAGTGATAACCTGCCCAGTCCCAAATCAGTCCCAGTCCTCCATGCTTTACTGATTTACTCATCTTGCTATACTATCAAAACTCAGATGAGTTGTTTTTGTAACATTTGTCTACTAATGTAGTAGGTTACATTTTGCTTCATGTTGTACCACGAAAAATCAACTTCTCTTCTTTGTATTCATTTATGTGAAGTGTCAAAGCCACTAATTTGACTGTTACTCAGTGCTTTCATTGATGTGGCTGCTGGCAGGTGATAATCACAAATCTAATTCATAATCTAATTAAAATTTCAGATCAGCAACTTCTGAATTCTGAACCTTTCATCAGATTCAATGTTTTACTTCATTTATTCTTTATTTGCTTGTGCATTATGGAGCAACTGTGATACAGGCTGCTTTTAAAATGTCTGTTTTTCCCCTTTTCTTGAGACAGGTGCAGTACATATCTGGTAAAAGTCATTCACTCATGTAATCTGGTTAATACATGTCTCCAATTATTTGGGCTTGACATCTTCCTGCATCCTCTTCATCCTGAATGTTAGCTTTTTTTTTCTGCCATCTTTGCAAGGACAACATACATGGAATGGATTCCCTTCAATCACTGGGAAGTTGCATGAACTATCATCTCTTTTCTGCGAACCCACTAACATTCCACAATTTTGCTTATTAACATTTATCTGACTGAACAGACTTTTGTCTGAAAAAGATGTTTCTAACTGTTTATCTATGAAATAAATGTCCTCTGTTTCCATTTGGACAGGTTTTATCTGAGAACAGCAGTCATGCTAGAATTGCTCGGCTACATGCTGAGCAGAAGCATGCAGGAATAGGTAAGACCACCTTATCTTTCTACACTGTGGCTTTAAAAAATTAGGCATATATTCTGTTAGACTTTAACATTTTCCAGTTATCTTGGTTTCAAATAAATTGTACATCAGCCAGAAATTATTCTCTTAGTAAAACATATGCAGTAATTATTACATATTTTATGAATTACTAGTAATTTTAACTTTTAACAACTCTAGCACTTGGCTCTAAACTCATGATATTTAGTTTGCTATTTTATGCATTTGAAATATTTTTACGCAAGCTATTTCTTTGCATGCTTTGGCCCCAGTAAATGACTTGTCTGTTTCAAAATGGATTCATCTTTTTTAACATGAGGCACTATGATTTGCTTGATGTTCGAGTTCAAGTAACAAAAATCTACTGGTTTCGGGAGCTGTTTGTGTATTATATGTATTTGTTTTAGTGCAAGTAAAAAGAAAGCAATGCAAGCTTGCAGTGTATAGTAACACAATTTGTATAACATTTACAAAATGAAAGATTATTGCCACATTGCCCAAGTCACTTTTGACTACTGTTTAAACACCCCACTAATGCTGGTAATGCTCTTCACTTATGGTATTTGCTATTCTGAATGACAAACTATATGTGGGCAACAACAAAGACCTGCTTGTATTAGTTAACATACAGATAGAGTGGCTTTGTCTTAGAATTATTAGTAATCTGCATATATCAAGTTATAACTAAAAGCTGGTAGCCTATGTAAATGCAGTATGTGTCATTTGTTTTCAGCTAAAAACATTCAATAAAAACCAATGTTTATAAAATAGCCCTATATAATAAATTTGATGGAAAATGCAGTTTAAAAAAGTGTTTAATTTGTATTTTTAATACTTCATCACTTGTAATTGGCTGATGATTTCCAAGATAACTCACCAAGCACCAAGCAGGGTTGTGCAAATCTTTAATACTATTTATTATTAAAAACTAATATCACAGAATGTAACTTTGACCACCTTTTTGAGTTAAGTTTCTTTCAGATTGGGTTTTTGAGTAGTAGATATTTTTCTATATTGTCCATGTCATGTAGTTACATTTTCTTAGCCCAAAATAAACATGTAATGCATTTTGTGCAAACAGAGAGAGGGCTAAGAGAATAATAATAATGATAATAAAATAATAATAATGGAGAATTAGTGATAATTATCACATAGAAGAATATGTACATCTGTTGATGCAACAGGCTTTTTAAATTGTTTTTTATTGGGTTAACCACACCAACACATTTACTTTTTAATCTTTACAATAAATTGATTAAAGCAGACCTTGTTTTGAAATATATAACACAAATGGAACTCAGTGATCTTATCACTGGTGATACTTACAAAAGTACCAAATGACATTACCAACATTACTTTTAAAACAATAGGCTCCTGAAAGTAGGCTTCATTTACTGTGGCAAAAATCTTATTTAAATGCATGATGCATGTATGTCCAGGTCTAAATGGCAGTACTTCTGGTTGCTGTATGTATTTTCTCTAACTTCTATTAGGGTCTCATTGTGCGGGTCTGTTTAGCACTACTGTGCTCGGGGCTTCTTCAAGCGCACCTAATCTACAGGATTATGCTCGTACGCATCGTAAAAAGCTGACTTCATCTGGCTTCTTAGATGGTACGTGCAGACACGCACACGTCATCAAAAGATGAATATTAAGCCATTTTTAAAAAAGGAATCCTAGAATTTTTTTTTTTCATTCCCATTAACATAATGGGTCTCTGTAAACATTTTCTCTAGGTTTAGTAAGAAACTTGTCTGAATGGTTACATAAAGCAATCATTTTCTTTAGTCATGTTTGCTCATATGATAAGTCATACATATATATTTTTATTAGTATATATGATCTACTTTAAAAATAGTGATTTATAATATTTATCAAATAATTAAAGAATTCCAGGATTCCTTAAAATGTAACTGTCAGTTATTGAACCATTTGTTTGGTGACTGTGTCTTTTTTAACCAGTTTGTCATATTCTGATATATGCTTAATTGTACCAATGTAAATGTGTTTGTTTTGAAAGAGTATTTTATTATCATTCTAATTATTAATAATGCTACTACTGTTGAAGTAAAATGAACTTGGATTGGTCACAGGGACACTCTAGTCATAATCTGTCACATAGTTTTGCATGTATGTATTTCAAGTCCCAAAACATTTAACTAACATTATACATACCAACACAATAAAGGGTCATATGCACAATAATCTTCCAGTATGCGCTTTCCGGTAACCACTGGTGACCAGTCTTTTTGTGTTTTTTTTTTATTATTATTTTTGTTTGGTTTTTTTTATTATTATTATTTCTTTGTCCCTTGTTGATTTATCCTTGCTAAATCAACCTTCAATTTCTTTTCCTTTTGCATGTTTCCTAAACTGTCATTCCTCTTATTCCCTTTTTTCTGGTAGCTGTTTTAAATTCCAGGTACCTGTTTTTCTCTTTCTTAGACGCTACACGTGGTTCTGCTGTTAAAAGATTTTCTATCTCATTTGCTCGACACCCAACCAATGGTATGTTTGCTTTTATTTTAAAAGACTATTCCCTTGCTTCATACCTTATTTTTTGCTTGTGGAGTAAAAAGGTCCTTTAGATTATTAGCTCCACCTCTCTCTAACATTACTAAAGCTTGAGAGAATGTTCATGTCTAAAAAATAATTGAATTCACTATACATCCCAACATTATCAGTCATTATATTCCAGCATGCATATTAAAGGTCTTTCAATTAAAATGGTGGAATGAATTTTATGTAAGGAAATTATCTTGGTCATAAATGGTTTAATTTTGATGATTCTTTTCAATTTTGCAAGTTAGGAGTTTATATACAAAGAAACATAGCCATAAAAAAAAGAAAATGTAATAGCAGTTCCCAAATGAAATATTGGCACAGCACAAATTTGGTTCACTGACATAGCTTACTTGTGATCAAAAATTAAAAAGGATTCTTTAGGTATGGATTCAAAAACAAATGATTGTCAGAATATATGAAAAGAACCCCAAGCCCCCAAATCCCATCTGGAGAGAACCAGCTTGCTCACCCACACTAAAAATATTTCTCTGTCAGTAGATTTCATTATGCATCATTACTTTGACTAGTTTTTCCACATTTCTATCAAAGAACATTTATTAATCATGGTATATTTCATTTACATACTACAGTATATACCAGTATTTTTATTATTCTACTAGAGTGTTTGCTTTTATTTACATGCTAACATCTAAATACATACATAATCTGCATTTTTCTCTGAACATGAAAAGCTTTACAGTCAAGGTTAAACCAGAGTATAGGCCTGGTGTGTACACATGTGCAGGATTATGCAGTAAAACTTTATCCTCAGTTTAGTGCCTGAACTTTGATGTCTGCTAAACTGAAGAGATTACAAAGAGTTGTAGGATTCATTTATTTGAAAGGCATCATTATTGACATGGTCATCTGCAAGTGATTTAGATCCTGATTTATTTTTTTCTTCACCTGTCATGGGTTTATACTTGCAATGCTATATTACTACATTATATTAACATCAGTCTGTTTTCTGTATACAATCCAGTGATATAGATTCAGATAGATCATTTTACTTGCTCACCATGGCCTTTTTTACTTTTTTGTTTATCTTTTTTTGGGAGCAAATCCACACTGAGCAGTAAAATATACTACCTCTTATGATACAAATATATTTTGCAGATCTAATCAAATAGGTTTAATAAGCAAGATGAAAATAATTCCATTATATTGCTATTGCTAAATGTAACATTCATGTCAGGAAATACAAATATTTGCAGGGCAGGGGGTACCTCTACGGAATAAGTCTGTGTCCAGACCTGCTTACTAAAATAAAATAAAAAGATTACAATATGCAAGCTTTCGAGGCAACTCAGGCAAGATGTAATCCTAAAGAAGGGGCCTGAGTTGCCTCGAAAGCTTGCATATTGTAATCTTTTTAGTTAGCCAATAAAAGGCGCTGATCTACGGATAATGTCGCTCTGTAGTTTGTCATATATTGTCTTTGTTGTTCTAATGCATCTTGCCTGTGCTAGTTGGTCTGGCATAATGTAGATGTTTCTGCTTCTGTGCATTGGTGTGAGTGTGTAGGCTGGTGAGACCGTTTATGTTGGTCGCAGCTAGGCTGTATGTGCCTTTTCATTTTATTGCGAGGCTTACATTGAAGTGAAGGAAAGAGGAGGTTTAAAATGGTAGTGTCATAATGAAGTTTCGGTCAGTAACAAAGTATGCACCTAAAAAACATTCAAATACCACAGTCGATAATTGGTGACATTGAAGAATTGAAGACTTGAAGATAAGCATAAGACCAAAACACAGATTCGTTGCTGCTGTTGTAAAGGAATACAATAGTTATGGCAACCGTTGTTTACATCGAGCACGGATGGACACAAGCAAAATAATATAAAGATATATATCATGTTATTACTCATGAACTAATGGGGCTAGAACTGTGATCCTGGACTTAATCAAACTGTTATGACCTGATATGTTTGAGAAATTCAGAACAAGGTAGTGACAATCTGGTAGGTAGAAAGGTTATTCATAATTGAAGCATGTTCTTTGCAAGTCTATCTATTGAAAATCTCCCAGGACACAGTACATGCCTGTTTAGAATTCATTATTGAGTGTAAATTCTAACATTTATAAACAGGCAGAGAGATTATTGTTGTTTGTAGGTCCACGTTTTTCACTAGTCATTAGTCTGACACAATCAGAAAGTTGTTGCTATCACTTAGTGTTTGCTTGTCTCCTGGATCATTTGCCTGTCAGCTAAAGGCACAATTTCTTAGTATATCATTTGATTATTATTGAACTTTGCGGCATCAAGTGAGTAATAGTGATTTCCAAATTACTAATACATGATACTCTGCTATAGTGAAATCATTAGGCTGGTCCTGACACTTGATATCAGAATGATTCTTCCCTAGTTCTGGTAACCAACTACATTTCATGACTAATAAAGGAAATGATTCTCTTATACTGTATATTGGCATATTATTTTTCCCTAAGAGTGTAAATGCTCCTCATCCCTGGCAGTGTCTGACTGGCAGTATCTTCACCAAAGCATTAACTGGCTTAACTGATCACATTATATCCCATCTTCTCTTAAAGTATGTTTGATAAGTACAGCTGGTTTGAGCCCTGACTGTGAGATTCAGTCTAGTGCATGTGCAAACCATTTTTTGACCCAGACCGGAGTCTGCTGTGTCTGCTTGGTGCCACTGTAGCAAAACTAAGTGTTGTAGTACTGTTGATGTTTACTTTGGAGGCATTTCAGAAGTAAGTGCTTCTGGGCAATAATCATTCATACATTTTACCCAAGGTTTCAGAGTGATGTAAAATGCAAGACCAGCATCTATACCTAGATTTACTTTCTTATAGGTCCTGCTTGCATCCTTTTCATCAGAATTCAGTAAAATGTAGCCAAAAGTTGAGATTGTCTTCTAAAATCAATTTTTAGTTTTTGTGGTAACACATGAAGCGAACTTACGTAATAATAAGTATTTTCCAGTCATTTCTAGGGACCTGAATTCAATATTTGAACTGGCGCCTGTCTGTGTGGATTTGCATATTCTTCCCAATTCTGTGTAGAAATTTGGTACACCAGATTTTTCCTAAATCCTTTCAGTGTAAATATTAGGATCGTTGAGGACCTCATACTAATTAGAACACAACAGGTCTAAGTAATTTTAGGATCCATAGCCCTAAACCATCATAACCACTTACGGGGATCATAGTTAAGTTAACTTGTTGGACAACTGACTTCTGATTTCACAAAGAACCTTACCATCTTTTCTCATTAGTTTATCTTAAAAATCATTATTAAAAGGCAGCTTAGCTTGGTCAAAAGAAAAGAAAAATAACAAATTGAAGATCTCTTTGCAAAAATGTTATTTTGTATCATAAGAAAAAAGTTAAACAAACATACAAGTGAAGAAGTACTCAAAACATATTTTTAAAAATGAGTACAAAAAATTTCACCAATATTACAAGTTTATTGTGAGCAATGGTGAAAATGACCTGATAATTCTTCACCTGTGATTCTTTTCAGTCCATACATTAGGCGGTTTTGCAGAGGCAAAACATAATTTCCACCTGCACACCAATAAAAAGTGATAACAGCACTCTGTTCTTGTTTGGTATATGTGGTGCCTTGCAGAGATGGTCATTCTTTTATCCATTAACTATAGTATGAGATTTTCACATGTAACTTGGTTTGGGATGCAAAGTTTAGTGTAACATTGTAAAAAGGCATGCTTTACAACTGAGAAGCATTTTTTGAGGTTAAATCAGCTACCTATCTTCCTTTATGTCAAGCTCCCTAGAACAAACAATGAGAGAGATGGAATCATAGGGGAAAAGTATATGTAATATGCTAAAGTATACCACAAAAAACAGATAACAGGCACATGCTTGTGCTCCGTGTCTGAATTTGGCTGTTTAAGACTCACAAAGAGCAAAGTGATTCATCCAAACCAATTTAGAGCTAGGTGAATTGCTGTTACTTGGTAGTGTACCACTTTACCTAGTGTTTCTGGCCTTAGCGTGCTACTGAAAAATGTACACAATCTGCACCACTGCATCTGTACACAGATTCTAATTAATAAATATAATAAATTGTCATGTGATTTTGCAGTTTGCTTCATTAAACTATACTGTACTTGTTTTGTTTTCAGTTTGTTTCAATGGTTTCATAATTATCTTCCTTTGTATAATATTTGTCTCAAGGCTTTCCTAATTTAATACATCATTTTAAAAAAATGAACAAAAAAGTTGAAATTGTCTTGCACAGTTACTCTTTTATTGTTAAGGTGACTATTTTAAAACATTATTTCATATGCACTTTTTACGTGTTTTCAACATTGAGAATAAATTGAAACTTCCATTCATACTTTTCATGAAATATGCAGCTTATACAGTAAGTATACTGTGGGTGCATAGTTAACTAGCTCTAAAGTTAAAATTTGTTACAACACTAATCTAAATTAAACAGCTATGTATGCCACAAATCAAAAATTAAAAAAAAACATGTTAAGTTATGTCAAAAGTAGGAGATTTGTTAAGGGCAAAGCACAAGGATGGGATAATCATAGGGGGGAAAAATTTAAAGGAAATCCATCTCCTGACTTCAAATACAGTGAGCTAGGAATGCCACATAAATTTCCTGAAACAATCTCTGACAAGCTTCTTTTGGTAACCTTGGGTATAATTGCATTCCTGAACCCCAGTAACAGGTGCAGGGATGAACATCCTCACAAGTACTGCCTGTCCATCATAAACACCTACTACTTGTAATTATATTCTGTGAAATTCTCTTTCATTGAACATTTACTAAAATTTGTTTCATAAAAATTGTAGATACATGTTATGATATTGAGCATAATGTTCAGTGTTGTTAAGGTGTTCAGTGTTCAAGTTCAAATTTATAGTCTTATGTACATAGTAAGATTCCTAGTTGCGTATCTCCCACAGATAAGTGACAATAGTACAAAACAATTAGAGCTGCAACTTATGTAGGGACGGACATACTGCATAAAGCTGAAAATTCCATATATCTGCTTCATAATACACATAAAATTAAGCATGTCTTCATAAGTATAACTCAAATTGTTAATGTTAAATTCTTTGTAATGCCTCATAAATATAAGAATACACAAACACACATTTTACAATTCTGTACATCATAATAACTGCCCACATCTGAAACATATACAGTGCATCCGGAAAGTATTCACAGCGTATCACTTTTTCCACATTTTGTTATGTTACAGCCTTATTCCAAAATGGATTAAATTCATTTTTTTCCTCAGAATTCTACACACAACACCCCATAATGACAATGTGAAAAATGTTTACTTGAGATTTTTGCAAATTTATTAAACATAAAAAAAATTGACAAAGCACATAAGTATTCACAGCCTTTGCCATGAAGCTCAAAATTGAGCTCAGGTGCATCCTGTTTCCCCTGATCATCCTTGAGATGTTTCTGCAGCTTAATTGGAGTCCACCTGTGGTAAATTCAGTTGATTGGACATGATTTGGAAAGGCACACACCTGTCTACATAAGGTCCCACAGTTGACAGTTCATGTCAGAGCACAAAGCAAGCATGAAGTCAAAGGAATTGTCTGTAGACCTCCGAGACAGGATTGTCTAGAGGCACAAATCTGGGGAAGGTTACAGAAAAATGTCTGCTGCTTTGAAGGTTCCAATGAGCACAGTGGCCTCCATCATCCATAAGTGGAAGAAGTTCGAAACCACCAGGACTCTTCCTAGAGCTGGCCGGCCATCTAAACTGAGCGATCAGGGGAGAAGGGCCTTAGTCAGGTAGGTGACCAAGAACCCGATGCTCACTCTGTCAGAACTCCAGAGGTCCTCTGTGGAGAGAGGAGAACCTTCCAGAAGGACAACCATCTCTGCAGCAATCCACCAATCAGGCCTGTATAGTAGAGTGGCCAGAAGGAAGCCACTGCTTAGTAAAAGGCACATGGCAGCCTGCCTGGAGTTTGCCAAAAGGCACCTGAAGGACTCTCAGACCATGAGAAAGAAAATTCTCTGGCCTGATGAGGCAAAGATTGAACTCTTTGGTGTGAATGCCAGGCGTCACGTTTGGAGGAAACCAGGCACCGCTCATCACCAGGCCAATACCATCCCTACAGTGAAGCATGGTGGTGGCAGCATCATGCTGTGGGGATGTTTTTCAGTGGCAGGGACGGGGAGACTATTCAGGATAAAGGGCAAGATGACTGCAGCAATGTACAGAGACATCCTGGATGAAAACCTGCTCCGGAGCGCTCTTGACCTCAGACTGGGGCGACGGTTCATCTTTCAGCAGGACAGTGACCCTAAGCACACAGCCAAGATATCAAAGCAGTGGCTTCAGGACAACTCTGTGAATGTCCTCAAGTGGCCCAGCTAGACCCCAGACTTGAATCCGATTGAACATCTCTGGAGAGATCCTAAAATGGCTGTGCACCGACGCTTCCCATCCAACCTGATGGAGCTTGAGAGGTGCTGCAAAGAGGAATGGGCGAAACTGGCCAAGGATAGGTGTGCCAAGATTGTGGCATCATATTCAAAAAGACTTGAGGCTGTAATTGCTGCCAAAGGTGCATCGACAAAGTATTGAGCAAAGGCTGTGAATACTTATGTACATGTGATTTCTCAGTTTTTTTTATTTTTAATAAATTTGCAAAAAAACCTCAAGTAAACTTTTTTCACATTGTCATTATGGGGTGTTGTGTGTAGAATTCTGAGGAAAAAAATGAATTTAATCCATTTTGGAATAAGGCTGTAACAACAAAATGTGGAAAAAGTGATGCGCTGTGAATACTTTCCGGATGCACTGTACATAATAGTTGTGTTTATTTATATTTTTTATCATTTTCATTTATTCTTGTTCCTGGTCTCAATAATTTTCTTTTTACAGTAAAATTCAGATTTAAATTGGTCATTGCATATATTTTCTCAAGTTTAATGGTTCAGTGTGTAATCCATTAAATTAAATATTGCACATTTTGCCAAATTTCAGGATGTCAAGTACTTTCTCAAGGCATTATACTTGTTTCTTGGCTTTTCTTTCATGTGAAGACAGAACCATAGTATATACCTCTACAACAAATGTATTTGTCTTTTCTTTGAGTATGTTGTTGATTACTGGTGCATTGATATGTGAATTTAGATTTTTTTTCTCACTTTCAAAAATTTTAAACCTCCAAGCAAAGAGCCACCTCTGGAAACTTGGACTTCATTAAGTTTTACCATGATCATTAAAACATTGTGCATCATTCTAGCATTGTAGCACTGTGAGATGTTGATATGACTTGATATGTTACTTTGCTTTCCATAAAAAAGAAAAAAAATCTTAAACCAGTACTGAGTGAGTGGAGTTGCAAATAGCTTTTACCACAGCAGGAGATTGGCATTGGGCAGTGGGCTAGTAGGAAGTATACACAGATAAATCCAAACACCATATGCTGTAAAGTACAAAGGAAAATTATCCAATATGTAACCCACTGAGTTTGATCTTTATAAATATGCAAGCAAATTTAAAAACTGAATTAGAATATCTAACATGTGACACTTATAGCTGCTAACAATTCCAAATATTAAGTGAAAAATGTTTAATGGTTTCCATTAATAACTGAGTAGCTACAGTGGCATCATGACTAA
Source organism: Erpetoichthys calabaricus (assembly GCF_900747795.2). NCBI lineage: Eukaryota > Metazoa > Chordata > Cladistia > Polypteriformes > Polypteridae > Erpetoichthys > Erpetoichthys calabaricus. The sequence goes on from NC_041400.2 coordinate 122,571,369, forward strand.
AATATTACTGTTGGTTATTGCAAGGAAATGTCACTTTTTAGGTTGTCCATACAAATAAGCTTCCCTTAATTATAATGAAGAACTACATGTCCGTCATTCTTTAAATCAATTTATATGATGGTCATTCTTGTTAACTGTTGTGGTGCATATGTTTCAATGACAATTAAGCTGTTCTGTTAAAATAGAAATAGAATAAAAATGTTATAATAATGGACCTAAATTGTCACATTTTGTGTGCAGCTGGTATGATCTGCTTTATTTGAATTCTCAACAGGGGATTTCAGCCCATAACAGCTTAGAATTAAATAGGATTTCAAAGTCGTGCACTAGTGACAACATAGAATCAATTTACCTTTATTTCCATAGCAGTCACTTCACACTCTTAACCATAAAATCATACCGACAGTGGATTCACTTATAAAAGATTATATTCAGATATTTTGATAGTGATGCACTTTGTCAATGTTTATTATAAAATTATAACCAAACCTAAAGATACTTGAGTTATGACTGAAGTCTTTTAGTGTCTGGTTTCACGTGCATTTATGTGAATATCACTAGAGATTATGTGTAAAGTATGCTCCTCATTTATTAATAATATGACTGACATGGCATTAATTCACAATCTGGTACTGGCATTGGAGCATAACTCAGTTTGGCACAATTATAAAATATGAACTGTGGTTCATTACACAAACAAGCCTACAGTTAACACATGGTTATTTATATATTTTGGAAGGGATTGGGCTCAGCCTCCCTTAATCAAAGTGCGGAAAACATAGTCAATTTATTATATAAATAAATCTTTTGAGAAGATGGCAGAAGTTGTTTGATACAGTATACATGGTTCGTCAGTCCTTTGTTCTTAGTTTATTTATTTTTTTAATTTTATTTTTTTTTAAAAACCCTCTGCATCTCTAGAAGACAGATAGCTGGGTTGCACAGTGGTATCACTACGGCTTCATGTGTCTGGGGTTTAACACTAGAATTACCAGAGTCTACGAAAAAACTCGTAGATCCGGCCCACCTTAAAACCGTTCTCACCTCTCTTTTGTCTTCTAAATGCGCCGATTATTAGGAGCAGCGAGCAGCCGGCTATTCCATCCCCCACCATCGCAGAGCGTTCACTAAGTTTTCCCAGCTCATGGCTTGTTTGATTACCTGGGAGTGACTGAACTGCTGGAGTTTTAGAATAGAAATAATAGATCGCTATTTGGAATACTTGCATTTCATGCGTGTTCCGTTTCTACAGTAATCTGTGTAAACACATTGCTAAAACAGAAACTTTTTCATATTTTAGTAATAAATGTTACAAAATGTAGAATGTGTAAAGCCCGAGTTCCTAAGATCAAATAAACACTTCCACAAAAGCTTCACACACCATATAACAGTTTCCGTGGCGTAGCGCGCTAAGATTTGCTTCTCAGACCGAGTAGCTTTTCTTTGCCTCACAAACATGAGTTCAATTCCCCGCTGGGGATAAAGTGTTACTTCTTTGTTTTGTTTTTAACCTCAAACGGACATAAAATTTGTAAATTGGTATGCACTGTCAGTTAATGAGATCGTTATATTTTCATGTGGGATGCTCCTTTTAAAATATTTTTTAACAATTGAGACTGCAATTAACATGAACAACTGTCCTTATAACTTATTTTTTTCAAGATCCATAACACACAGACAGACAGAGCACTGCGTAATACAGAGACAGACAGGCAGAGATATACAAACAAACAGGGAAGGCACACGTACTGAAAGAAAAAGCACTGAATAAGCGCACCCGCGCTAACATCACCCCTCCCCCGATCTGGCTCTCTAAGTAACAGCGCAAGTACAGACGCAAACCAAGTGTAATCAAGAATCCTGGTTCGATCCCCACTCACTCCTTGATTTGTGTCTGTACTTGCGCTGTTACTTAGAGAGTCAGATTGGGGGAGCTTATTCAGTGCTGCAGAAACAACGCGCATGTTGATTTTTTTTTTCTTTCAGTACATGTGCCTTCCCTGTTTGTTTGTATATCTCTGCCTGTCTGTCTCTGTATTATGCAGTGCTCTGTCTGTCTGTGTGTTATGGATCTTGAAAAAAATAAGTTATAAGGACGGTTTGCTGACTTGGAGCACCACTGCCTTACTGTGCCACAGAGACACGAGTTCGATTCCCAGCTTTGAAGAAAGTGTTTTTTTTTTCCTCAAACGGACATTGAATTTATAAATTGGTATGCACTGTAAATCGTTAACCTTAAAATGTCAATCGCGGTTATTTCTGTTGATTAATTCATGCTTTTTTACTTAGAGTCAGAACATGAGCTTTTTCAGCTTATTCAGCTTCTGATCTGACTCAAACAGCGCCAGTATAACTTCACACCCAACCTGACGCTGTTCGTTTTCAAATAATATTGCATTACTTCGACGATGTTTTCTGATTGGTACTATTCGCGTCATAAAATGATTTCTTCAAAACGTCACATATATTTGTCTCTTTCTTTTTTTAAAATGTGCGTTGTAGCACTCAGCAACTGGCCACCTGCATGTTCTTGCGCACACTAAATCAGACAGCGCTATATGCAATCATCAGATTCAAATGTTAACAGTTATATAGCACAGAATGGAAATCAGCAGTTCTTAGCATTCCACCTACTATAACTTGCTTTCTTTTTTCTTCGGTTATAGTCTTGAATAAAAGTGCACTTGTTTTGTTATACTTTTACATCAACATATGTTCCTGTGTTTGAGCTACATGGGCATGCTCAAAAATACACGTATAATGCCACGAAAAGTGCATGCAGACACTTCAGTTCGCAAGCATTGGTACGACAATGCAGTCACAAGTACACTGCAGAGCTTTAGCAGTGTCAGATGGGGAGTGTCTGATGATTGCATATAGCGCTGAAGTTACTGCTCTTTACTATGCTTTCCTCTGCATGTCCTGGAGTACAAAAGAAACAGCATACAGCAACACATGGGGACTGGCAATACTGGGGGAAAAAAACACGCGGTCGTATGTATCGTGATACACTGCTGAACTATAGCGAGTCTTTATGTAAAAACAGCGGTGTCAGGTGGGGGGGCGGTAGGGATGGATCCTGAACGCGACTGAGACAATGAAAAGTGAATTTAAAAAAAATAAAGCTAACCTTTACAAATATCATAAATTACACCAGCTGTTACAGACTGAAATCAAATGTATCTTTTTATTCTAAAATAGTGAAAATAAGAACACTTCTCAAATGGGAGTTGTACAGGATCGAACTCATGAGCTTCTGATTCCCAGTCAGCGACTGATACTGTTACGCCACGGAAGAAGTGATAGTTAATTCATATCAATGTCTCACACTAAGGCGGGTTTTTTTGGCGGTGGCTTTTTTTTGTACCTTTTGTGAAAGTGTTTCTTTGATATTTGGACTTCAGTATTCATACATTATATAGTTTATGCCTACATTTTGTCAATTGCTACTAGAATATATAACACGTTTCTGTTTTAACAATGTGTTTACACAGATTACTGTAGAAATGCAACACATATGAAATGCGTGTGTTCCAAATAACAATCTTATTATTTCTACTCTAAAACTCCACTTCACTCCCAGGTAATCAATCAAGGCAAGAGCTGGGAAAAGCTTGTTTACGTTCTAAGTCGTTGGGGGGATGGAATAGCCGGCTGCTGGCAGCTTGTCTTTATCAGTACATTTAGATGACAAAAGACGCTGGCGGAGAGGTGAGAAAGGTTTTAAGAAGCGATTTAAGGTGGGCCGGATATACGAGTTTTTTCGTAGGCTCTGGTAATTCTAGTGTTAAATACCATACCTTGTCATTTTTTTGTGGAGTTTCCAAGTTCTCCCAGTGTATGCATGAGGTTTTCTCTGTCATTTCCTTTCAGATGTTAACCATTAATTGACCATTTCCTAGTGTCCCTTATTTCTTGTGCACATGTGTATGACTCAAGGACCTGTAGTGAACTTGAGACCTTTCAAGAACTGTTTTCAGTGTTTTCCCTAATTCTGTGAAAATTGGCTCTGGAACCCTGTAAAAATGAAATGAATCAAGCGGGTTTGAAATGCTATTGTTATATTATTGGACATCAGAAAATATAACGGTCAATATGTGTTATTTAAGACCTTCATTATTTCCAGTTCTCTCTTTCAGGTGAGGGTTACGGTAGCAATGCATTGAGCTGGGTTGACTAGGCCTTCTATTCATGGCAACATATTTCAGCCCTTCTTAAAAGAATACAAAATCTGGAGTTGTACATTGATAATGTTATACTGGCCTGTACTGAATATAATTAAGTTTTAAGGTGATGTCCAATTAAACATTTTAAATTTGCAAATTAATATTTCAGTAACAAATACTCCCTGGACAGATTTTAACACAGGTTTTCATGTGTAGACATTTATTTATTGTCCATGTTACTTTGCTAAGTATTTTCTTCAGTACAGTTGTTGCTTCTGTTTTTCACCATGTCTACTTTGTATACATTACAATAATTCAACAGAAATATCACAGTTACTGTCTTAAATTATTAGTGTTGTAAATTAAATTTATCAATACTAATAATAATTCAATAATAATTCTTTGCATTTATATAGCGCTTTTCTCACTACTCAAAACGCTTAGCAGTTGCAGGTTAAGGGCCTTGCTCAAGGGCCCAACAGAGCAGACTCCCTTTTGGTATTTTACAGGATTCGAACCGGCAACCTTCCGATTGCCAGTGCAGATCCCTAGCCTCAGAGCCACCACATACTAAGTGTGCTTTAAGATGTATACCTGACTTACTATAATCTCAAAGGCTCACAGAAGAGATAGTTTGCTATAAATTAAAACACTCAGGATTAATTATCTAATTTGATTAGTTTAAAACACAGACATCATTAATTTAGAATTTTCTCTCAAGCATTCTCCTCAATATTAACTGCTGGGTTTACCAAATGTTCAATTCTGTAGTGTTGTGCTTTAGAATATTAGTGTTTAAGTGAATAACAGTTTTAGATGATTACACATGCATTGCCATTCCTCTGTATTGAGGGGTGTCTTTCATTTAAATGATGCTGTGGAGGCCATAAAATCCAGAAATATTAATATCTTAATTCTTGTATATGTATTCAAGGACTGGATAACAATGTAAAAAACAGTAGATACCACTTCAACCACTTTCACACTTACCTACCATGTACTATGTAATCAATCTCTTCCTTTCCTCGTATCTCCTGTCTCTTTCTCTCAGTGTTTCTTTTGACTGTGACCTCTTCCTCGTTTCACTTGAGCATTTGTCCCAACTCTTATCCATAATCTAAACTCAAGGAGCTCTGCTCTGAGGCAGCTTTAAAAACCATACTAGGATTATTTTTGCTAAAACATTTGAGAACCTTTACACCCTAAGTTAACTTAAAAGGACTGGGTCTTTTAGGTTTCCTTCATGCTGTCTGCTTTCTAGTGTGGAGTGTCTTCCCATCAGTCCCTTTTTTTTTTGAAAGAGCAGCATGGTTCCACAACTCCTAACTTGAAACTGTGTGTTGCCTTATGTTGTTCAGTTGTTTTTATGACAACTTTCTAACTCATGATGTTCCTCCCTATCTGAACTTAATGTCAGGCACCCTTCACACTTGCTAAATTGCATATGCTACACAGCATCCCACTGTATCCTGCAGTATATTTTTTGCTTTCAGCCCTTTTTTGTAGCACCTTTCTTCCCATAATGGCATGAGGAAAATTTTTTCTGTTACCAGAGTGGTCCTGTCTGTTTCCCCAAGGATGCCTAATGCAGGACTTTATCATTCATTGTACCAAGGTGTAATCTCTTGCCAGCCTAGCACCCAAATCACAATTATTTTTAAATAGGCACTTAACTTAAGCAGGCATCATAAATGGTGTGTAAATCTCCATACTATTTTGGGATTTCAGAAGGTATTGCAAGATTAGGACAAGCAGATTTGTATTTGAATAGATATCTATTGTAATATTTTAGATATTGGGTTAAAAAAACACACACACAGAACCCTAACAAAGCAAAACTAAGCAGCAAATGCACGGCAGTGGCATGTATATGCCATTAACACTGGCACAAATCTTGAAACAGACCCAGCACTTTTGAAATCCACTCATAAGAGCATTAAGAGAGATTGTTATTAGACGTTTCTTTGAATATCATGAAACGTGAATATTCTTCTTTACTTTCTAGATAATGATTCTTTTTTATTGACATTTAGCAACACTACTAAGAGTAGTAAAATTAGTAGATACTCCTTCCCATTTTATATACTAAAAGTAACTTTAAAGTGTTGCGTGTACAGAATAAATATCTGTACATTGTAGCCTAAGGTAAGTAAAAACAAAATAGTTTATTTAGGTCCTGGAATTATATGTGGAGTTACCGGTTTATTTTATTGTTGAGTTCAATTCAGTTTCCTTATTGTTTTAGTTTTTGTTTTATGTTCTGTAAATTGTTATTGTTTGATCAGGTGCAGCATATGCATCTGATAGTTATGTTTCCATTTCTCAAACCAGTGTTTGTGATTTAGATGGTCATGCTTTCATTGGCTGCTTTGAACACATGCTTTCATCTGTCAAGTCTTTTTTGTTAATCCATTAAAATGATTTCTTTTAGGGTTTGAGTTGTATTCCATGGTACCTTCAATATGCCCTCTTGAGACCCTCCATAATTCCTTGTCTCTTAAGCAAGTGGATGAATTTTTGGCTTCTGTTGCTGCATCATCTAACGAAACATTCTTGGAAACACCAACATCTTCCCCAGGTAGTTAGATATGGAATGGGATTATTTGTCAGTGAATTCTTCTCTTCCTGGCTTTATTTTATGTGTGATTTTCACCAATCTATCATGGTCTTTCTGTGGCTTGCAATTACCATTAGTTACTTTGGCTTTACCTGTTTGGTATTTTTAATTTAAATGTTCTACAAACAACCTGAATTGTGTGTGTGTTTTTTAGCTTCTTCTGTAAGTTTTGGTGCATCTTCCAGCAGAAAGTCATCTTTAAATACTTATACTCCTGCCAAGATTCTGCCATCTCCGTTCACTCAGTCAATGAACAAGGCTACAAGTATGGGAGCCATTGGTATGTATGGTTTTGTTTGAGTACCACTTTAAAAACTTAAAACACGTTATTTTTAAAGTCTGTAAAAAAAGACAAACAAAAAACTATAGTTGGGCAGCATTCTGTTTTACCAGATTTAAAGGTCTTCTGTCTTTGTAGCCCTGATTTGTCTCTAAGCCATGTTGCCCTTCTGTAAGACCTTTAATGTGGTACCCTGTGCAGTCTCCATAAGACCATAGTGAAATGTAGTACTACATATCTCTATTGTTTTGTAAGCAAAACATGTATAATATATAAGGGAATCAGGAAAACTAAATTGTTTCTGATTAATTTATCATATCAGCAATAGCAAATGTTTTAGCCATTCAGGAAAAGATGATATATGTATCTAATAAATAAAGCTTAATGTATGTTTTTTTTTTTTTGGTTTGCAGAGCCACACCATGTTGAGTATTTTGTGTATATTAATAGTATATTTGTATAAGTTTAAGCAAGGTCTATATGTTGCTAAATAAAGTACATAAATTATATATTAAAAAATAAGATTTCTGTTTAAACAATACGTTTATTTGGTTAGTGCTGCTTCCTCGTGAATCCAGTGCCTTGGGTTTGAGTTCTGGTTGTTTGTGTGGACTTAGATTGTCATCCCCATGTATACACAAGTTTTCTTTTTATTATAGTATATTGGTAACTGCAAATTGGGCCTGTGATGGCTTTTTGCTTTCCTGAGCCCAGTAATTCTAAGAGATGGCTGACGGCAAACCTTACTTAACCTGATTAACTCTAGAATCCCTGAAGCCTACAAAAAAAGTTGTAATCCCAGGCCACCTTAAATTACTTTGCACCTCTCCATTAGTGTCTTTTGTTTTCAAATGTGCCAGTCTGCACAACCAGCAAGCAGCCTGCTATCGCATCCCCCTTACCGATGTAGCTGAAGGTGCCTGGAGTTTTATAAGGTAAATAATATATCGTTATATGGTGTAAATTTGGGTTGCTTGCAAAAGTTCTTGCTTTTTTTATTCAGTTTTATTCTGTCATTTATTCTGTCATTGACATTCACAAGATACAGTACAATGAACTTGCCTCTCCCACCCTGAATTGATGATGTTTATCTCCATTCTTTTCACAAGAGCAGGCTGTCTTGCTGAATAGTTAGTTATTGACTGAATTTTGGAAAAACACCATGCAAGCAACTTTGACATTCAAAAAAAAGAGCAACTAGCTCAGATTAACTTCAACTGTTGGTTAATTTTATTGGCAGCCAACATTACTGATTTAGTTAACACATTATTACTATCTACTGTCATTAGAAGGACAAAATTAACTTTATACATAAATAAAGTGTAGGTGCTCATATGCTCATTTTTTAAATATGTAAATACTGAGCTTCATTTTGAGCTTGTATTTACTGCATTAAGTTAGTTTATTAAGCGCATTGGGTAGTATTATTATTAGTAGTATTAGTTGTATTATATTATCTTTATTATTAACAGTAGTAGTATTAAAAAAGTTTTTGTTGTATAACACGTCACAAATGATACTTTTGGTTATATTAAGTAAGAAAGAGTAAAAGCACATTGATACCCTGGACCATTATTTTTATTTTTGTTACTAATTAGGCCTTCATTTATAGAGGAATGTGACAGTCTGGATTGGCTCCAATCACCTTGGTTGCTTCTGGGAGCCTCTTCAACCTATACCACTGATAGTCATAGACTGAGGTGAGCCAGGCAAATGAGGACACACACCTTCAGCAAAGAGCTGGTGCAGAAGTGTCAGTGCTTTTGTTAAATCCAAACAGAAACAAAATGACTAATTAGTGCAGTGAATAAAATCCTCCTTTAATAAATAAATAATCCAGTAAAACCAAAGTGTCAAGTGAAGGTTATAAGTAATTCCATTAAAACATGGCTACAAATCACAGATAGGAAGCAGTTCTATCAAAAACTCACAAGCCTTGGTGCATCTTTTTTAAAACCATTGTCTCTTCCATTAAACTGTATGGAATACTGCAGTCAGAGGAGACATCTTACTGACAGGCACAACCAACCATTTGACTGGCTCATGCCCCTGGTGATGTCACAGGCTCCAGGCATGTCATTGCAATAAGCCTCACTCCTCCAACTCCATCTCCCATCCCTCGACTTTGCAAGGGAGCCCTCCTGAAGAAGTGTGTTACTCCTGCTCACCAAATTGCTCAGCTAGGACCTCAATCCCATCTTGACAGGCAGCCACACACTGCTCTCTTGGAATTCGTCCCGGCTGCCTGCCTCCATTCTTTTGCCCTGACTCTTTCTCCCAATCCTGCCTTCTTTCTCCTGTTTCTTTAACCTCCTCCTTTTTTTTCTCTTCCTGTTCTGACCCACTCTCTGTCATGCAGGCTTCTTTTAAATGACCAGATTGGCATCTGACAAGTAGCCAAGCACCCCAGACATCCCTGTAGTGTAGTGTAGTGTAGTGTGCTTGCATGCACCCGATTGGAGCCAGCACCTCCCAGGAAGTAATTATTTATTGAAAAACTGCACTGTGCCACGTACTTCTAATCACAAGGAAACAAATTGGTATATCATTGCAATTAAATACCAATAAGTGTCAAAATCTGTGGGTTCCCCTCTGGATTGTAGCAACCACTTTTGAAAAATTGAGCTCTTTCATGGCACAACAACATTTAAGCAGCTATGCTATCATCAGCATTAACTACGACCTTTTACAGAAGCTGTTGAGAAAATTCCACCCAGAGTATCAGTTTGATATGGGGTGACACTGCATATAGTATTGTATTAGAGAATTCTGATGGCAATCTGTGGCCTACAATTTCTTCTAAAATACACAAATTTGAAGTGAGCAACACTAATATATACCTTTTAATTGTCGTTACCAATAAGAAGTTAAAAAATAATACAAAGTAGAAGCAACATTAGAGCATTCACATTAGGTCATGCACCTCCTTTCACTAAGGAGCAAGTTGTGTTCAGTACTTGTGGTAAGGCAAGCATTATTGTGCATTATCTTTCACTATGAGAATTCTAGCAAAAAAGAAAAAATAACTAAGAAGTGATAAAATTGTATTTATGGGTGAGTGTACCCTGTGATGGGCTGATATCCTGTCCAGAACTGGCTCCTGCCTTGTGCACATTGCTGCAATTTTTCTCAATTTTATTCTTCTGTGCTTTGTAAAGTACCCTTTCATTGAACAGGTTTTGTGTAAGAATCATGGAAGCCACTCTAGCTCACTTATCTATTCTGAATCCTGATTCTAAGATTATAGAAGTGCTTAATACACTGCAATACTATCAGACTTCATTCTAGGATGGAGATTTACCAGATTTGAGTTTTCTTGTACAAATAGGACATCATTAAGTTTTGCAAACCTATTTTATCAGGGCATAACTATGTTATTAGAACATATCACAAAATTAATTTAGTGTTAAATTATGTACTTCTTATGTAACCAATAGCAGATTATTCTGTTTAAGTGATAATGGATACTTTCTTTAATACCACCCCTCACAAGCTATCAACACTGTATACTGTAGGTGCTGGAAAAATGTAAAAAGTAAACAGTTAAATACATAAAAATAAGTTTTGTTTTTTATGTTGATTAATCAGCATTTTATGTAGTGTGTTTTGCAAACATTAACCACACTATTATTTGGATATAGAAAATGGCAGTCAGTATGATGTGGTGGTTAAGACACTGAACCTTAGAAAATAAGGTTGTCAGGAGGAGTGTAAACTATGGGCTAAAATTCATATCGCAGTGTAACAGAAAATTCTGGCAGTTTCAGTAAATATCATTATAATGATTTGTATAGTACTTTCCACGTTGAAACTTTTTCCCAGCACAAGACTCGACTTCTTCCTGTTCTTCCTAATAGCAGTGACTCACAAATCAAGTTGAATCATGAAGCACTCTAAGAGAATAACCCAAAGAGTAGGCTCACTTATTATACACAGTTCACATACAAGTCCATACACAAATACAATACATTTTAAGGCACTAAATCACCAACATAAAATCACATTTAATATTTTGTTTTGCATGCACATTTTGTATTTTATATTTAAATGTGTTTGCAAGTTTTTCACTACTTCTTAGTACACCAGTAAAATGATTTTCTCAAAATCCATAGAGGAAGAAGAATTTCATCCGGTACGCCTGATCAACTGGTGTATTGGCCATTGTTAGTTGCTAGTTCAACTCCTTCCTCTGCCTTACTGTGTTTGTTGCCTGAGCAAGACATCTAACTTACCTGTGTTTCAGCTATTTAAATAAAAAAAAAACACTTGCATCTTATACTGATAATCAAACTCATAGTGACCAAATATTCGGCAATAATAATGAGTAAAGCTTTTTTTGAAAAATCTTTCAGTTCCAAAGAAGAGCATTAGACGAGTTATTTGTTAAAAAGAGGAAGTAAAGTTTCTGCAATTTTTGAATGAATTAACTGAGTACATTCAACAGACTTGAAGTGTTTTTTTTTTCTTCATAAAAATGTATAATTACTTGGAAATAAATTTGTAGATGTATAATGAAATAAAAATTTGATGCATAAAAGCATAACAATTTTAAAATTAAATTAATCATTCATAGGAACTTAAAACTGCATATCCCAAGGTGGTGAAAAGCAAACATTCAAATGATACTAAGAAAATGAAATTTCCATTTGAAAAATCATATATTACTGAGGTCACTTATAGTCCAGTTCTGCTTAGAATTAAGCAATTCTAACTTAGAATAAAATAAGTAGACGGTGCCCTAATATTGGACCTGTGTTACTGTGAGGGTGGATGTGTGAAGCTGAAGGCTCCTCTTTAAAGGTTTTAATTGATAATAAGTGGTTGTAAGGAAGAGTTGCTTTTGGAATTTTGCTTTCTATTTTTGTAAATTGGGGGCTTTGCCCCCCCCCCCCTCCCAACCCAGGGTGTGCTGTGCGCCAGCCACTTCGCATCTCTGCTGCTTGCATTGTGAAGGGGTGGGCTGAACACACACTAAGGAGATGCAGTCGGATCAGCTGCTGGCTTGCTGCTGCTGCCGAGCTGCGTGTTCTGCTTGTCGCACTGCACGTCGATCATTTAAAAGCATGTACAGCAGCTGTCCATTTGTCTCACTGCCTTGTCTCTCAGGACGTTAAAGTGTCTCTGAGAAAATCACGTATCGTCGCCTTCCAAGATTTTTTTTTTATAATAGAGAGATGACCAAATTTATATAGTGACTCTGTGTACAGACTCGGCATGGGGCTTTAGGCAAAATCACACTACAAACATTTTGTACATATGATTTGATACATCCAAGTTAAAGATTATCTTAAGACTGTTTAGTAAAGTCACAGTTTAGAAGTGAATAACTCATGAGTGTGTTTGATTTTGGATTTGTACTAGAAAAGACCAAGATTGCTAGGAAATAATAACTCTCATAATCCCCATGCACCATCCTACTTGAGTGGTTGGTATGGCCTAAAATTCCATATAATGGTATAACTGAAAACTTTTATAGTTTTGCTAGATAACTGTATAATGTGTTTGTATATACTTTTTACACTGAAACTTACATTATTCATTAATTCACTTATTTGTTAAAATAATTAACATAGAATCAGCTCTGATCCATCAAAACACTAGTGAACACTCTGCTACTCAAATAGATTTGACTGTAGGTGTTCACATCTCTTCAACTAATAAAAGTACATTTTCGTTCACTCGGTCATGCAGCCTCTGTCAACCAGAAACAGTAGACATGTCTTCCTGCCTACTCTCCCTGCTTGCATTTACCATAAATAGTAATGAGCAAACACTGTGGATTTAGCAAATATTCAAGAATTTCACTGAAAATGCAAAATGCATTGATAAAAGCGTACTGCTGCTTTTAAATGAAGTGCATTACATAGCCTATTAAATGGGCATACCTTCGATCGACTAGAGTGGCGATGCTGATTGTCCTTTAAGTAGGAGTACGCTATGGTGGAATGCTTAAAATGCCCATTTTACGCCCAACTGTCACAGCATCTGCAACATTTGGGACTCCAACATCATTAATCCCATTTATCATGCTTATGCCATTGTCAGACCACAACGTGCACACAACTTTCCAGAATAATAATAATAATTCATTACAGAATAGCCCAAGTGCCCAGCATTTACTGAAATGCATCTGCTATTTCGTGGCTTAATATGGGATCCTTAAAACTGCTTTGTATGCAGAATAACCCACTGGAGAGTGAAATTCCTATCCACTGTGCAGTTAAGCTGATGGTAGACATTGGACAAACACTGGTGCTCTAAATTTCACTGGCAATGCTGACAGCTGTTACATTGTGCAATAAGCTGCCAATATGCTTTTTTACCAACACATGCATCCTTGGTAAGACGATTTCTGTGACATGGGCATGTGGGCATGTTGTAGTTTGGTTCTAACACATTCAGGAGGAGACAAAATCCCATGTAATCAACAGCTGACAGTGGTTGATTGTTGATCGTCAAGAACAATATAATGGGTAGACGATTCTGTTACTTTCACTGCCCAAGGATTATTGTGTGACATTTTTCGTCTCCATGGTAGAGTCTGCTACAACATTGGTTGATGCTATAGGTTGCCAGAAGAATTTATGCCATGTTTACATATAATTTATAGTCAATTAGGCTTTGGTTTGGATATTTTGTGTTCTTCATTTTTTTTGCTCCTTAACATTCACACAGTCACACATGTTAATGGTATTGGTCATAGGCATCGGTGCAATTTTACGAGTACAAGTACGTAAGCACTGTATTGAACCAAAATTCAATACCAGAATCGGTATCGTTGCACCCCTAGCTTACTGTGTATGTGTTCAGCCTGTGCCCACTTCCCTTATATGGTCCCTGCGGTCCGAGCCCCTGCCAAAGGATCAGAGTGTATTACTGGGCTACTCTGTACTGGCACTTCTCAATTTGAGCTTTTGAGTACTGGCAAATCCTGTGATGCTTTGGATCAGCATTTTATACATTGAGAGCATAACATGCATAATCCAACAGTAAAGATGTAATGTACAATGAAACCTACGTAGAACAATTAAGTATGTTCATAATATTCTCATAATGGTCAGCTAATGTACCAGTGTACCTTTCAAATTAACATACTGTTGTTTTTTTTTTTTTTTGGTTTTTGCTGCTTAATGGATGCAAATCCAGATGAAGTTACATATTGAGTAGTAACATCACGCATGTATAAAACAGATTGGGCAGCAATGTAAAATGGAGTTCACTTGCAGTACACACAAGCGTGAAAGTTCTGTGCATACATGTACTGTATGGCTGTTAAAACTCTGATGTCCTGCTGGGAAAGGCAGCTGCATGGCAGATTTCCAGGAAAATGTTTGGCAAACAAGGTCACCTGCGAACACAGTATATTCACTGTGAAAAACTCTGATCAACACTACTCACAAAGCAGATAGTATGACACAACACTCTGAGTTAATTCTTTTAAAGGGGTAGGCTCATCTTATCACACAGATCTCATCCAAATCCTTACAAAACAACATTACTTTAAAGATGTATTGACACAAAACCACATTTTTCTGTTTCCTTTCACATACACATTTTTTTGTGTACAGTAAATGTTTTTACAAGTTTTTCACAAAATGTTAGCATACTAGTAATAGTTTTCTCAGAATTCATACCAGAAAAAAAAAATTAATCAATAATAACAGATTAACCAGTATGTCACCCACTGCCCCTTTTGCGTCCATGCCTGCTTTACTAGATCGTCTTACTTCTTTACTGTCTTCTCATTTTTCTCCTTTTTCTCATATTCCATCTTTTGTAATTTTCTTACAATTCTCTTACATGTAATTTTCTGACGAAACCTATACTTTTTTCTCTCCATGTCTTTTTTTCTCTACATGTAATAGACCACTTTTAATTTTCTTGTCAGTTCTGCTTCCTTTATGAAACCTTGACATATTCATTATTTAGTGTGCCATACTGTCTTCACTTACTTCTGTTCCTTCTATACTCCCTTCATTAGTTTGGTTTGTACAGCTTTCTGTTGATTATGTGACCAACATGGTCTCCTACACCTGCTCTTCATCTTTTTGATACTCTTGAGTTTTTAAACTAGCTTGCTCATTTCCTTCTTACTCCTTCCTAATCTCTATTTTCCTTTCTTCCCAAAGGAATATGTGTCATGCTGAAAAGTGACTAGAGGAACAAAGCAGTCATCCTCCTTGAAGTACTGGTGTTTCCTTCTTATCTTTCCCATTTACAAAAACAATATGTTTTCATACTAACATCCTTAATATCACACCCTGTCTTACTACCTATGCTACCTCTGTATGATGTGATTAACCTTTTGTATCAGTTTTATGCACAGTACTTTGATTCCTCCCTTTCGTATTCCACCCACATAAACCACCCTAAGAAACTTTCCTACTTTTACCTCCATAACATATCCTGTGTTTGCTCATTCCTCTCCTTTTATCACATCCCGCATCAATTATTGTAACTCCCTACTGGTAGGTTCCACTTCTAATCTTATATCACAGCTCCAGTTGGTTCAAAACTCTGCTGCAAGGGTCCTAACGTGGATCAGCATATAACACCCATCCTTCTTCACCTCCATTGGCTCCCTGTGTTTTACAGGATTGAATATATAATTCTGTTAATAACCTGCAAAGCTTTAAATGGCCTCGCACCAGACTACATTAGTGACCTTTTCCATCACTATGCTCCTGTTCAACCACTAAGGTCCTCTGATCCTGGTAATCTTGTTGTGCCCGACACTAACCTGCACTCTGTGGGAGACATGGCTGTATATCACCCAGACTTTGGAATGACCTCCCTAAATTAATTAGATCAGCTGACTTCATTCATTCTTTTAAAAACAGCTTACAACTCATATTATTTTCTAGGTTTTTCTTTTATTATGGAATTTAGTATTTTACTCTGGTTTATTGTCTTCTATTCTGTGAAATGCCTTTGTATATCCTGTAAATATCTGTTTTATGTTCTATTCAGGAAACATCTGTATCCAATGTTACATATACTTGATGTTTCTTTATGAGACTCTGTGAAGTGCCTTGAGCATAGGATAGGTGCTATATAAAGAAAATTATTATTATTAATACTGAAAATGTCTCTTAAACTTTTTTGCATATTTTTAAAAACATTGTACGGTATATGTTAGAATGATATTTGTATATAGGTGCGATTGAAACTATAAATGCAAATGAATAGCCAATGAAGGTTGTAAGAAACTACCATTGAATATTTATAACCATGAATATTGAATTTTTGATTCATACTTGCTGTTTAAAAAAAAAACAAAGTAAACAACATATAACTGCTATTTTGTTTGCTAAAAAGAATTATTCCACTAATCTCTTAACATCTGTTGAAGGTTCATAACATTGCCTGATCGAGAGTTAAATTTCTATTTGCTTAAAAAGTAAGAGTGCTTAAAATTGCCAGCAGATGGAGCAAGATAACTCCTCTGCATTTAAATTAAATAGGTCATTGTGGTGTTTTCTGATTCTTTTGCTTTTTATAAAGTACCTTTCATGTTCTGTAGACATTTTTAGAAGGGTTGATTCCTTTTATGGATTAAGTAAATACCTTTTGTTTGTAAAAGTTTGCAAATGGACTGAAATTTTTATTTTTTATTTTCTATGTATGTGTTCACATTACAACAGGAGTATCTTAATTTTATTATTTCTTATAATTTAAATGAAACATCAAACAATGGTGTCTAGCTGCTTTGCTTTTTAAGTTATTTTCAGGTATATTTATAAGTACAAAATAAATCATACCTCCAGTGTTACTGTTTGCTTTAAAAGGACGTTCGTTGAGAGGCTTTTTAAGTGTTTTTAAAAATTCTCTGTTAGTCATACATACATTTCACTGACAACTTCCCTTCCCCACTCCCGATTGAACAGAAGGTTCTCTCATACTTGAAAAGGATATTTATTTGTGTTTGCACTGGGTTGATATGCTAAAGATGAGTGTTGGAAAAGAAAAAAGAATAGCTTTCAAATGTGATTTTGAACCCTCCTGTTTCCCAAAATATACCACATTTCACATTTGTTGTTCAAGTATTAGAAAAAACCTAGTCATCACAGTTTGTGGATTTGTTCATTTTCTGATGAGAAACATCATACTTCATTGAAGGGGGACTTTTTTTTATAATTATACTGTTATAATTATATTATGATCATTACAAATACTGTCACTAACTAGTTAGTGCCATCAAATAATCAAAAAATAATTTATGTAACATAATCACAAAAAATGCTACAGTATCGATCCAGTTACAGTTATGTCTTCTACTTAAACCGTCCAAGAACTGGACATCAGTCCATTATAAGCTATGCTTGCATGCAGACGCCCAAACATGTTTACCATCTTTCCAGAGTACATATGAGACGTGATATATAACACACCATGAAAAGGCATTTTATGAAATAACAGCAGTATTATGAACTTAAACATTACTTTTTGATAATACAAGTAGAGTGTCCCTAATGGGGGAAATGCAGCCAAATCAGCTAAATGTTAATTTATGCGTGTAATATTTCATATCACAGAAGTTACAATAATGTGCGCTGATGTGACAAAAACATATTAACACTCCAAAAGTGATGACTATGTACAGACTCTATTGTATTTCACTTTTCAGAAGGAAAATGAATTACTAAACTTTCTTGAGTTTACATAGGCTACTTCTCATTGAACTGACTGACAGGCCAGTAATAAATACAGTGGGGCAAAAAAGTATTTAGTCAGCCACCAATTGTGCAAGTTGTCCCACTTAAAAAGATGAGAGAGGCCTGTAATTTTCATCATAGGTATATCTCAACTATGAGAGACAAAATGAAAAAAAAAATCCAGAAAATCACATTGTTTGATTTTTAAAGAATTTATTTGCAAATTATGGTGGAAAATAAGTATTTGGTCACCTACAAACAAGCAAGATTTCTGGCTCTTACAGACCTGTAACTTCTTCTGTAAGAGGCTCCTCTGTCCTCTACTCGTTACCTGTATTAATGGCACCTGTTTGAGGTTGTGGACAAGTGTCTTTTATATTGATAACGAGTTCAAACAGTCACACTCCAAACTCCACTATGGCCAAGACCAAAGAGCTGTTAAAGGACACCAGAAACAAAATTGTAGACCTGCACCAGGCTGGGAAGACTGAATCTGCAATAGGTAAGCAGCTTGGTATGAAGAAATCAACTGTGGGAGCAATTATTAGAAAATGGAAGACATACAAGACCACTGATAATCTCCCTCGATCTGGGGCTCCACGCAAGATCTCACCCCGTGGGGTCAAAATGATCACAAGAACGGTGAGCAAAAATCCCAGAACCACACGGGGGGGACCTAGTGAATGACCTGCAGAGAGCTGGGACCAAAGTAACAAAGGCTACCATCAGTAACACACTACGCCGCCAGGGACTCAAATCCTGCAGTGCCAGACGTGACCCCCTGCTTAAGCCAGTACATGTGCAGGCCCGTCTGAAGTTTGCTAGAGAGCATCTGGATGATCCAGAAGAGGATTGGGAGAATGTCATATGGTCAGATGAAAAAAACTCTACTCGTCGTGTTTGGAGGAGAAAGAATGCTGAGTTGCATCCAAAGAACACCATACCTACTGTAAAGCATGGGGGTGGAAACATCATGCTTTGGGGCTGTTTTTCTGCAAAGGGACCAGGACGACTGATCCGTGTAAAGGAAAGAATGAATGGGGCCATGTATCATCAGATATTGAGTGAAAACCTCCTTCCATCAGCAAGGGCATTGAAGATGAAACATGTCTGGGTCTTTCAGCATGACAATGATCCCAAACACACCGCCCGGGTAACAAAGGAGTGGCTTCGTAAGAAGCATTTCAAGGTCCTGGAGTGGCCTAGCCAGTCTCCAGATCTCAACCCCATAGAAAATCTTTGGAGGGAGTTGAAAGTCCATGTTGCCCAGCGACAGCCCCAAAACATCACTGCTGTAGAGGAGATCTGCATGGAGGAATGGGCCAAAATACCAGCAACAGTGTGTGAAAACCTTGTGAAGACTTACAGAAAACGTTTGACCTCTGTCATTGCCAACGAAGGGTATATAACAAAGTATTGAGATGAACTTTTGTTATTGACCAAATACTTATTTTCCACCATAATTTGCAAATAAATTCTTCAAAAATCAGACAATGTGATTTTCTGGATTTTTTTTCTCATTTTGTCTCTCATAGTTGAGGTATACCTATGATGAAAATTACAGGCCTCTCTCATCTTTTTAAGTGGGAGAACTTGCACAATTGGTGGCTGACTAAATACTTTTTTGCCCCACTGTATCTCAGCCAAATTTCTGCTGTAATGCTTACTGTGCTGGAAGCCATTAACTGACAAGACCGGGTGCTACATTCAGATTTTGCATGGTGTGTATACATAATATATACTGTAACATGTTTTTTGCCTACGTAAAGGCAATTTGCAGCAGTGTCAGGTTTTCCTAATGTAATTGAAACCATTTATTGCACTCCTGTTGCAATTAAGGGCATTTTGGGAGAATGAAGCAACCTTGTTAACCATAAGCAGTGACATTCCATTAAGGCATAAGTCAACTGTGATGTCAATAGGAGTTTTGAGGCATATTCACATAATGCACATTTACAAGATGACTGTGATTCATAAAGGCATATTGCGTAGAAATATGTGTAAGCCAGGTTTTATTATTTCACTCCCTCTTCCCGTACACCATATTGAAACTACATCGCAGCACTTCATGGGGTACCCATCCATCCATTTTCCAACCCGCTGAATCCGAACACAGGGTCACAGGGGATCTGCTGGAGCCAATCCCAGCCAACACAGGGCACAAGGCAGGAAACAATCCTGGGCAGGGTGCCAACCCACCGCAGGACACACACAAACACACTCACACACCAAGCACACACTAGGGCCAATTTAGAATCACCAATCCACCTACCCTGCATGTCTTTGGACTGTGGGAGGAAACCGGAGCGCCCGGAGGAAACCCACGCAGACACGGGGAGAACATGCAAACTCCACGCAGGGAGGACCCGGGAAGCGAACCCATGTCTCATGGGGAACCCCCTCCCCAGAAGTTGATCAAGTGATGGTGCTTTGTGGAGCTCTCAGCTTCACAGGGGACTCCAACCCTGGCCCCAGTTATCGATTATGTGTCGTAACTTTGTTGTGCTTGATGCTTCATAGGGCACCAGACTCCTGTTAGGAATGACTAAGTCCATTTAGAATCTGCACATATGTTCACATCTGCTCAGCAGTTAAAAAAAAAAAATTTTTTGGATTTTGAAATGTTGGATTAGGAATTCTCAACATGTACTTATCTATATATATAAAATCCCTATGTGCGTCCAGGTGTCCGTGTGTGGGTGTCTTCTGATGAAGTGCGCATGCACGGGGCACGGTGCGACGAGCGATATTACTGTCAGAGAAAGTTAGAGGCGTTTTACGGAAATACAAACCAGTATTACTGCGAGAGGAAATTAAAGGTACACAATACAGTGACGCATATTACAGCCACATACAAGCCAGTATTACTGTCAGAGGAGATTAAAGGCATATTACCAACGCGCACGCCTGTATTACCGCCAGAGAAAATTAAAGGTATAGTACGGACCTACAAGCCAGCGGACGTACAAGACGGTATCCTTCAATAAGGGCGTGCACAAAAAGACGAGCCCTTATTGAATAGAGCCGTACAAGACAGTATTACTGTCACAGAAAATTAAAGACACACAATACACGGCGGCAGCCCACAAAGAACGGTCAGCTCAGCAAGTAAACATCAACAAAAGAAAGGCTGAAAGAAAGAGAAAAATACGACCAACAAAAAGAATGAGGTCAAAGTCCCTTGCCATTTAATATAGACTGTTCCTACTAATGTTTATGCACTACTGTTCTAGCGCCCGTTATTGTAACGGGCTAAATGACTAGTAAAGTAACAAGAGCCTAGTAGCTCATTACTGTTTTAGTTCTCATATTTACATTGTCTGTTGAACACATTATACATATATGATACAAAGGGTATTAAAATCAAATGATGAGTGGTAATTGGCCAACTTTCTTTTATATAAGCTGTACACATGATCAATTTTTGGCCTTTTTCCAGCAATCCCAATCCATTAGATAGGTTTGTATTTAACTAACAAAAGGATAATATGGACATAGTCTAGAAAAAGCTATGTTAAGACTCACTGTACCCTAACCAATAAGGATGTACTTTTCATTTTGTGTAACAGTTTACTAAAGTAGTATTTTTGCCTGGGCTTAAAAACATAAGTATTTAATAAATACAGTGCTGTATATATTAATTATTTTTAATCAAAGATTCAGAGTACAAGTTGGCTTTTTGTTAAAAAAAAAAAAAAAAATGAGTGTGTAGTTGAATATACAATACACTACTATAGAGTGGCATTTCATCTAGTCTTGTACTCTGGTGTGAATGGAATTTCATCTAGTCCTGCAGCTGGGTGTTGCTGGAATATTAGATAAAAGTTCAGATTAATGAATATCCTGCCTTTTACAGAACAAGTGTTAAAGTAAATAAAGAAAGCTTTATTCATAATGTGTCCTGCTTCTTGGCTAAGTTAATAAGCAAAACAGTACCTGTGAATGCATACTGGGTGTATTTTTTTTTTTTTTTTTTTTTAAATAAATGTGCGCATCATAGTAGCTGAAGAGATCCAGTCACCTAACCTTTACTTAGTCTCAAGGATCAAAAGTGTAGCATTAATGAAATCCTTACCTAAATATAAATAATAATATTAACACAAGCAGCAAAGGCATAAAAAATCAAAATTTGTTTAACTCAGAATATGCCTTAAATACATGTTGGTGGTGTCCAGGTTCACAGACTGAAATCTTTTGAACTGCTTTCTAAAAATATACTTCTGTACTAATTAAATCTTATTCCAGTGTAGCATAACCGGAGTTTAATGATATTTTATAAATCTGAAAAGAATAAAACTTGATGCGCTATGTTCAAGTGAATGGCTTGCAGTTCTTAAATTTTGTTTTATGTTCCTTATGTTAGTGCAGAACATGCTTTTATGATTTTTTTGTTTACATTGTGTAACTGCCACTTGGCAAATAAATGGATCTTCCCTATCTGATACCCTTTTACATGGTATTGTCCCATCTCAGGTAATATATGCTCCTCTTCAACTTCCAACTGGTTCCACACACATTATACAAGTATAATGTAGGGATTCTGTCATTGTACGAGATGCTGCAGAATGCAGTCTACCCTTTCACATACCAGTAATCCATTCCATCTCACATCTGTTGAAATGAGGCTCCCATTCACTTTGTAAACATATTTTAGGGGAATAGTTGAGTTTAGTTGGTCACTCAACTAGAGCTGGGAAATATATATTGAGTGTTTGGTTTGATTTAACATTTAAGAAAAATCAGTATGCATTAGTCAGCTTCGCAGTGTTCAGCACTTTTATGTGATTCTCCACAACTTCTTCTGAATGTTAAATAAAATCCTAAAAATTTTCAGCATTCTTTCTAAGCATCACTACATCACCAGTGTAGTCTTGTGGTTATGACTATTAGAAAAAAGCAGAGTGAGGATTAAAAAGGAAGAATGAAGAACAGGTAGGGCTAGCTGTGCTGTTTGCAAATTGTTTCAAGCAGTACAACATCTACAGATAAAACACATTACTGAATATAAAGATGCAGTCCAAACATGTGCAGAAACTACAATGTGCCCTCCTACATCTCCAGAAAAAACAGGTCCCTGCTAAGCAAAGTTCAATTACATATGGTAAGAGTGGACGTATGCAAAACATACTCGACATGCATCCTAACTACACTAAGGGTACATCCACATTAATATGTTTTCATGTAACAGCAGCATTTTAAACTATTTCCTCCACACTAGCATTTTCACATTGCTTATTAAGATATCTCTGCCCATAATACAAGTTTGCAGAAACAATAAGAGGAAATGACCAGCTGAATGATTTTAACATTTTAATTGACTGATTTTAAATTTGTATTTTAAGACAATATGCTAAAAAGAAAATTACAATTTAAATAATTATTCAAAATATGAACTATTTCCAATATATAGGGCTAAGATGTATTCAAACAGTACAGGGATAACAGAGCAAGTAATATGAATTACTGTATATGCTGCCATGTGCATTCTGGCTCACGTTGCTTCCAGCAAATTTGTGTGCTAGACTAGCAATAGTAGCTGGCTAGCTAAGCTGCATTGCTAACTGAACATGGAGGCAAGCAGTTATTCTCCGGTAGGTGATTAGCTAATTCCAAAGAAAGGCCATAATGTAAAGTCTATCATGTGTAATTGGTTTTTGAAATGTTTGATGAAAAAACATGGCCATTAAAAGTAACAATGCAACCAATTTATTTCAACACTTCATACACCCAGTGGTAGAAGAAATGCGAAAAAAAAAGGAAACATAGCGTTAACAAGGCTATCCTCAGAACTCAAGCCAAAGATCCAGATAAAAGGCAATTAACCTTAACAGCATCATTTCCCAGCATAATCCCATATGATAAATCACTGCCCAATATAATCCCATATGATAAATCACTGCCCAAATAGAAAGAAATCATAGGTCCGGTGGTTTATTACATATATGGTCCCCATTTACATTGTGGAGAAGAAAGGGTTTACTGGGATGCTGGACACCACTAATCCATGGTACATGCTTCTATGCCTCAAATATTTTGCAGAGAAGGCATTGCTGCATCTGTACAATCCATACTTCATCTCTACTTGAGCTTAAGAGTTCTTTACATTGATGCAAATCGGAAAATGCGATTCTCAAATTAGTGTGTTCACATGTACACACATAATCAGGATAAGATGAGTAACCCACTTAAGGTAGACATGTGGTTTCTTAAAAGTCTGTGTTTACATGTGCAAGTAATCATCCAGAGTTGTTCTTTGTCAAAAAGCTCCAATGACATTGAGTTAAGAAAAAAGAAAAACAGTTAAAACTTCATCATTGGCCACCATGAATCCGGAAACAAACATGAAGCCTTTGACAATTTTATTGTGTTTAATAAATACTGTTAGTCATTCATGTGTTGTCAAGTAAATAGTGTCCAACCCCTTTTTATATCCTCGACCTGAGCCACTAGTAATTCACAGTATGCACACTGGGTGTTGCGTCTCCGATCACGGTGTGTGAAAAATAACTATAGCAAATAGTTCAATGAAAACTGAACTGTCCCTTCATTAATATTGTTGATACCTTATTACACACAGTACAGTCCTTTCTGCTTGGCTGTACGATTGAGCCCTGCAAAGGACCCAGTACATGTGCTTCTCTCCTTACATCCAGTGCTACTGGCATAGAAAAAAATGCAGATATTTTTGTTTCAGTTAAATAAGTATTGCAGTAGATTGTTACTTTAAAAAGTAATCGGACTACGTAATACACGTTACTTTTGACACGTTACCCTTCTGCTCCCAAGATGGTGTTGCTGAGTTTAGCACCGTACACTGAAATCATTAATATAATTTTAGCGACTTGTGAAATATTTAGACAGATTATTTCGGCCAGAACAGTGCTTCAGCCACCCAAGTTTACAACCAACTTGAGTTCCCTAACATAGACTCCAAAGTAGATCCTATTCAGTGGTAGAAACTCAATGAATCAAGTGATCTTAAATTTAGTACTAGTAATGTGAATGACACGCAAAACTGGAGACTAGTGTTCTGTGTTTTTAAATGAAAATGGAGCAGTGTGGATGTAGCCTATTTCACACCACATCCGTTCAATGTCTCTATACTGAGAGGTTACAAGTGGGAATTACACCAGAAACCTTCACAGTTTTCCTTGGTGTTAATTTTTCAATTTTTGTGTGTCAGTTATGAAGTAAAATGCATTGCTGGTTGATTTATTTTCATTTGAGTTTGTATTTTTGTCTACCAGGTGAATTACAATAATGGATACTCAGCATATAGCACATTCATTTTGCATTAACATTTATAAATACATGTTCTGGTGATCTTTGAATCTGTTAAGATTATTGGAGGAAGTGAAATATACAATCATAATACTTTGTGAGTAGAGATTAGTAATAGGATCTTAAAATATAAATGAATGCAATAAAAATCTGTTTGATTTTATAATGCCAAAGTTTAAAATGGAGATTGGGATTGAAAGTAATATTTCTAACAATTTTCTTCCAAAATATCACCACCCTCCTCTGAATTTCAAACACCCCCTTACAGATTTTTCTGTGGTGCCTGTCTGTACCATAGAGAATGATTCAAGAAGCCTTTTAACAACACTAGATGCAAAATGAGTTGCCCGTCACAAACTGGTATAAAATAAATACCTGTACACATCATACAGACTGTTACAGATAATAACATATATATGCAAATACATAATTTGGAACCATTATAAATTATGTAAATCTTAAAATATATGTATAATATACATATGTACACATATTATGATCTGTGATTAGCATGGCGATGAATCAATAGCTTTGTCTTTGCTTGTATATAAAACAGACAAAAAGAGAGGGCGCAGGAACGATGTTTACTTACTGGTAGATGCAGACACCATCAAGGCAGGCAAGGTGTTGAATGCAATATCATACAATGGAAACTCAAAAATAAGTAACGGGAGATATAAACATTTGTGCAGCAAAAATTCTTTGAGGTATCACTATTCATGAAATTGTTCATTTTTGGTGTTGATCTTTAATCTTCAGGGTGTTTTGAGAACGTAATCAAGACATATTGAATATAGCATTTTGGGTTAGAATAATAGCATTATCAAACTGCTGAATCCACTCTTTATCAGCATTACACTGGACATCAAAAAAGACATCCATGTGTTATTTTTTATATCTTGAATTACAGTAATCCCTCCTCCATCGCGGGGGTTGCGTTCCAGAGTCACCCGCGAAATAAGAAAATCCGCGAAGTAGAAACCATATGTTTATATGGTTATTTTTATATTGTCATGCTTGGGTCACAGATTTGTGCAGAAACACAGGAGGTTGTAGAGAGACAGGAACGTTATTCAAACACTGCAAACAAACATTTGTCTCTTTTTCAAAAGTTTAAACTGTGCTCCATGACAAGACAGAGATGACAATTCCGTCTCACAATTAAAAGAATACAAACATATCTTCGTCTTCAAAGGAGTGTGTCAGGAGCAGATCATGTCACAGAGAAAAAAGCAAACTAATCAATAGGGCTGTTTGGCTTAAGTATGCGAAGCACCGTGGCACAAAGCTGTTGAAGGCTTCTCACACCCCCTCCGTCAGGAGCAGGGAGAGAGAGACAGAGTTTGTTTTTCAAGCACAAATCAATACGTGCCCTTCGAGCTTTTAAGTATGCGAAGCACTGTGCAGCATGTCGTTTCACTAAGCAGCTGCACAAAAGATAGTAACGTGAAGATAATCTTTCAGCATTTTTAGACGAGCGTCCGTATCGTCTAGGTGTGCGAACAGCCCCCCTGCTCACACCCCCTACGTCAGAATCAGAGAAAGCGCAAGAGAGAGAAAGAGAAAAGTAAGCTGGGTAGCTTCTCAGCCATCTGCCAATAGCGTCCCTTGTATGAAATCAACTGGGCAAACCAACTGAGGAAGCATGTACCAGAAATTAAAAGACCCATTGTCCGCAGAAACCCACGAAGCAGCGAAAAATCTGCGATATATATTTAAATATGTTTACATATAAAATCCGCGATGGAGTGAAGCCGCGAAAGGCGAAGCGCGATATAGCGAGGGATTACTGTATTGTATTATAATTACATTTTTAATACTAAAGAATACTTCCATCCATCCATTATCCAACCCGATATATCCTAACTACAGGGTCACAGGGAGCCAGTCCCAGCCAACACAGGGCGTAAGGCAGGAAACAAACCCTGGGCAAGGCGCCAGCCCACCGCAGGGCTAAAGAATACTTTTAAGTTCATATTCACTAAAGGCATTTTCATACCTGGTTTGTTTGAAGCGGGTTTCTTAAAGCCTGGAGTGATCCCCCCCTTAGGTTTGGTTTGTTTAGGTAGATATAATTGTGCCAGTCACTCACACTTCATATGGGGCATGAGTGTGATCCAGCACAGGAAATACAGGATCTACAGTGCATCCGGAAAGTATTCACAGCGTATCACTTTTTCCACATTTTGTTATGTTACAGCCTTATTCCAAAATGGATTAAATTCACTTTATTCCCTCAGAATTCTACACACAACCTTAATGACAACGTGAAAAAAGTTTACTTGAGGTTTTTGCACATTTATTAAAAATAAAAAAACTGAGAAATCACATGTACATAAGTATTCACAGCCTTTGCTTAATACTTTGTCGATGCACCTTTGGCAGCAATTACAGCCTCAAGTCTTTTTGAATATGATGCCACAAGCTTGCCACACATATCCTTGGCCAGTTTTGCCCATTCCTCTTTGCAGCACCTCTCAAGCTTCATCAGGTTGGATGGGAAGTGTCGGTGCACAGCCATTTTAAGATCTCTTCAGAGATGTTCAATCAGATTCAACTCTGGGCTCTGGCTGGGCCACTCAGGGACATTCACAGAGTTGTCCTGAAGCCACTCCTTTGATATCTTGGCTGTGTGCTTAGGGTCGTTGTCCTGCTGAAAGATGAACCGTCGCCCCAGTCTGAGGTCAGGAGCGCTCTGGAGCAGGTTTTCATCCAGGATGTCTCTGTACATTATTGCAGTCATCTTTCCCATTATCCTGACTAGTCTCCCAGTCCCTGCCACTGAAAAACATCCCCACAGCATGATGCTGCCACCACCATGCTTCAGTGTAGGGATGGTATTGGCCTGGTGATGGGCGGTGCCTGGTTTCCTCCAAACGTGATGCCTGGCATTCACACCAAAGAGTTCAATCTTTGTCTCATCAGACCAGAGAATTTTCTTTCTCATGTTCTGAGAGTCCTTCAGGTGCCTTTTGGCAAACTCCAGGCAGGCTGCCATGTGCCTTTTACTAAGGAGTGGCTTCCGTCTGGCCACTCTACCATACAGGCCTGATTGGCGGATTGCTGCAGAGATGGTTGTCCTTCTGGAAGGTTCTCCTCTCTCCACAGAGGACCTCTGGAGCTCTGACAGAGTGACCATTGGGTTCTTGGTCACCTCCGTGACTAAGGCCCTTCTCCCCCGATCGCTCAGTTTAGATGGCCAGCCAGCTCTAGGAATCAATTTAATTTACCACAGGTGGACTCCAATTAAGCTGCAGAAACAGGGAAACAGGATGCACCTGAGCTCAATTTTGAGCTTCATGGCAAAGGCTGTGAATACTTATGTACATGTGCTTTCTCAATTTTTTTATTTTTAATAAATTTGCAAAAACCTCAAGTAAACTTTTTTCACGTTGTCATTATGGGGTGTTGTGTGTAGAATTCTGAGGAAAAAAATTAATCCATTTTGGAATAAGGCTGTAACATAACAAAATGTGGAAAAAGTGATGCTCTGTGAATGCTTTCCGGATGCACTGTAAGTACCGGAAATACTGGGTATTGTGCATTATTGGTAACAATTATGTATGCCATGGTAATCGCACTATTCCATTTCTGCCATTAAAAAGTTATTACCATAGAAGTTAGCATAAAATTAAACACATACAAATGTAACAATTCGCATAAAACAGCATTTGTGTATGTCATTCAGAGCATACTTTGCATCTTGATTAATGCTCGGAGCCTCTCTATCTCTCTCACATAAAAAATTACTTGTGACCAGGTTTATCAAACCGCATACAGAAGTGATTGCTATTCAGGGGCAATGCTGACATTGGAAGCATATTGACATTGATATCATCTCTCTATTATAAAAAAAAATAAAAATATCTTGGGAGGGAGACTATGGAGATGAGACATGAACTTCTCGGAAGACAATCTGACGTCCCGCGAGAGACACTTTACACTTTAACGTCATGTGAGGCAAGGCAGTGAGACAACATTTAAAACCAGTTCAGACATCTAACCTAGCAGTTGTTGGAATGCATTTGGCAGACACACATCATGTGCTCCCAGCTCTTAACACAACGACGAGCAGAACACGCAGCACACCAGCAGCAGAAAGCCAGCAGATGATGTGACCGCCTCTCCTTAGCGTGTGTTCAGCCCCAAACCCTTTACAACGCGAGCAGTAGAGAGGTGAAGTGGCAAAAGGACAGCTGCTGTACAGGCTTTTAAATAATTGACGCGCAGTGCGCCATCAGCAACACGCCAGCAGATGATCCAACTGCTTTTCCTTAGCATGCGTCCAGCTGCCCAAGCCCCCCGTCCCCCTCCCCCCCCCCCCCCCCTTACAACACGTGCAGTGTTATACGTCCTGCGAGAAAGAGATTTAACCCCACCCAGGCACCACTTCTTCTTAGCGTGTGTTAAGCTTCCCCAGTCCCGTCCCCACATTCCCGTTCACATACTTTTCAAGCTATTAGATAATATGCATTTTGCTCACAGAGCTCTGTTTGGTAAACAATCCACATTGTTAGTGTAAATGTAGCAGTGCATAAAAACAGCTGCTATTGCCATTCCATGCTTGTTTTTTCCCCCCAAAAAATTTTCTGCCCAGTACTCCTATAGGAGCTTAATGGTCACTCCTTCTCCCAAAGTTGCTCAACAGAGCGACCCACAGCTCCCCAGAGCGATGGCCTCACACTCCTCTTAGAGCTTCGCTTCCATTCGCTAAACCGGCTTGTTTGCACACACACACTCTTTCTGTGTCTCTCTCTCTCTCTCTCCTGCTTGCTCGTCGTTCTTCCCTTTCTCTCATGCCAGCTTGTTCTTATAAGGCTCCATGGGTGCAGCGTCTTAATCGCGCATAATTGGCTATTATTTCTCCTGCGGGTCTGTTTCCTTGTTTTAATGTTTCTCCTGCTGCATGCATCTGAATTTTCCCATGGGATTAATAAAGTTTATCTAATCTAATACCGCAATGGTTAGACCTCATTGGTGTCCTGTGTGCAGTTTTGCTCTCCATGTTACAATAAGGATTTAGCAGTGCTGGAAAAGGGCCAGAGAAGAGCAACTAGGCTGTTTCCAGGGCTTCAGGAGATGAATTATGAGAAAAGTTTAAAAGAACTGCGCATTTTCAGTTTCAAATATTGTTTCTCTAGTGTTTCAAACAACTGGGCGGTTGGGATTATCACAGAGTGCAATCTGTAGAGTTTACACAGACTTATGGATGGAAACACTTTGTTAAAGAGAGAGGTCAGAGAAGAATGACCAGACTTGTTTGAACTAACAGAAATGCCATGAATTCTTAAATAACAGCTGTTTACCTAAGTGGTGTGCAAACCATCACCGTAGGGGTCATCTCCTGTCAGATAAAAACAAAAGGTTGAGGATAATCATTGAAAATGTTGTTTCCTGGTCTAAAAAAACAAATCTCTATTTCTGCCGCAATATGCAAATGGCAAGATTTGAATTTGGTGTGAGCAGCATGAATCCATAGATCCATCCTGTTTAGTCTTAAGGACACATGCTGGAGATAGTTGTGTCCTTGGCACACACATTAGGCCTTTTAATTCCATTTGAGCATTATATGGGTGCCTCATGGATAATCTTTTGTGTATGTTTATGGACACAGTCTGCCTTTTTCAGATTGATTCATACTGCAAGGTATTGTACAGTCAAACAAAGCACTTAATTTCAGGCAGGGTCTATCAATAAGACAGTAACTTTTGTTTACTTCAAAGTCCGTATTTCACGTCAGTAGACCACCTTTAATATGGCTAAAACATTTGTAGGAGCTGTATTTTATTGAGACCAATCTCTTGAGCAATATTTCCATCATCTGGTTGAATTCATAAGAGGCAAACCTAGTTCTTCCAAACCCTAGTTATTGTGTATATCGCAATAAATTAATAACTTGCTGTATTTGTATGGTCTATATGACTAATTGTATAGTTAAATCTTTACAGAGCTCATTGAAAGCATTAAAGTTTAAATTAAGTGGCTAATTTTACTTTTTTTAATCAACTGATGCATTGTATGATGTTTCCTTTTAATATAGAGGTGGATTGTGATGCCACAACTTGTTTTCTACATGGTTCACATGTGGTTATGATTGACTTTTTTTTTTATTAAAGTTTTTTTGATGTACGAGGGATGTTCAAAAAGTTTCCACATTTTTTTTTTTTAACTCTAATTATTAACAATTTCAAAAACAAATTACATCACTTTTCTACATAGTCACCTTCGTTTGCAATGCAATTTTCCCAATGTCATACCAACTTTTTAATGCCCGATTACTACTCCCACCTTCATCGTTTCCAATGAAAATATAAAAGAGAGGAAAGTTTTTGAATGTGCCTTGTATGTTCTCTTGTAACATATCTTTATATCATATAGTATAATAATGGTTTATATTGTCACTAGAGCCCTAAGTGTGTAATTCTGCTGTAATGTTAAAGATGCATTCCAGTTTAGTTCAATTATCTACAGTAGAAGTTATATTTGAATGGAAAGGTATTTAAAATGAATTTTTCTGTTTTTCTTTTCACAGTGACTGGCGAGTCTTGTGACACATGTTCAGATATTAGTTTGTCTTCCATTGAGCAGCATTCAGCACCAACCAGTCCTGCTAACCAAGAGCAAGAAGTAGAATCTGCTCAAAAGCTATAACTGCTAAATAGGGTTGTTTTAGTAACATCTTGTAAAACATTAGAGAAAGATTTGTTTTGTTTACAGTTACATTTAGCTTATTTTGTATTGGCTTTGTAAATAACATTTGTAAAATTAGCAGTGATGATTTAATTTCCTGTATATATTGTTTGTTTTATGTAAATTTATGAGAAAATGAACCACCAACTGATTTCATTTGGTGTTGCATTATTCACTAGCTGTCAAGCAGCTATTTAAAGAAAAAAAACTGTGTATAGATATTATAGGTCTCATTTGAAAAGTACAAATTCAAATTCATTTTATTTTTTATACATAAAAGTATTTTAAGGGTGAAAATAGGTCAAATTATTTTTGTGTATTAGGGAAATGGCTTTTTCTTGAGTACTTCTTAACTGTTAGCTATAAACTAGAAATAAATTATTTTATAGTTCTTGTACTAACATTTTAATTCCAGATAATGCATGTAGTTCTTTAATGTGTTATTATTTTTCTTCCTCTGAAAGGCATCAGTGTTATTTCAAAGCATATTTATGCATTCTTTCAAATAAATATTTTTAGCCTTTCTGAATTTTTGTGTGATATGAACTGTTATGCCAGGCTGCTGTTTGTGGACTATAGCTCTGCATTTAACACCATTATTCCATCCCAGCTCATCGCTAAACTCCTGGATCTAGGGCTTAGCTCTTCACTGTGCAATGGGGTACTGGAATTCCTCACCAGCAGACCTTAGCAAGTGCGTATTGGTGGAAAAACCTCGTCAATCATCACCATCAACACTGGCACGCCGCAGGGCAGCATGCTGAGCCCCCTGATTTACTCTCTCTACACCCATGACTGTGTAGAGAAGTACAGGTCTAACACCATCCTCAAGTTTGCTGACGATACCACTGTAATAGGTCTGATCAGCGAGAACGATGAGACGGCCTACAAGGAGGAGGTCAGACTCCTGTCAGAATGGTGTCAGGACAACAACGTCACCCTCAAAGTTAACAAAACTAAGGAGATGATTGTGGATTTTTGCAAACAGGCAACCGAGCACAGCCCCATCTACATCAGAGGTGAGGCTGTGGAGCAGGTCAGCAGCTTTTGGTTCCTCAGAGTCACCCTCACTGATGACCTTAAATGGTCAAGTCACACTGCGGCAGTAATCAAGAAAGCCCAACAATGCCTCTTCTTCCTCAGGAGACTGCGTAAAGCCTAATGTGGAATCCATCCCGGCAGAATGCATCACATCTTGGTACAAAAACCACTCAGCTCAGGACTGCAGCTTGTGGTGAACACAGCACAGCAGATCATGGGCACACAGCTCCCTGCGATCCATGACATCCACACTACACGCTGTCTCAGGAAAGTGAACCATATCAGGCGGGACCCCAGCCACCCTGCACTGTCACTTTTCACCCTTCTCCCATCTGGGAAGCGACTAAAGTCCATTCGGACGCACACCTCTAGCTTCAGGAACAGTTTCTACTCAACTGCAATCAGACTCATGAACAATCAGTAACCTTGTGTCACCTTCACTGCTGCCTACACATATACTTCTGCCACTGTCTAAGAATATTTTTTCCACTAAGTATTTTTTATACTTTATAATAGTGAACATTTGGTGTGTGTGCATATGTGTGTAACAGTAGTAG
The DNA here is from genome assembly GCF_900747795.2 of Erpetoichthys calabaricus. Lineage (NCBI taxonomy): Eukaryota > Metazoa > Chordata > Cladistia > Polypteriformes > Polypteridae > Erpetoichthys > Erpetoichthys calabaricus. The sequence continues at coordinate 122,604,656 of NC_041400.2, forward strand.
TAATTAAGCCTTATCTTGTTATCATGATAGTACATATAGGAACAAAGAAACGTATAGACTGTTAATGATGTTTTTATAAACTAGAGTGATCATTCTAAACTTGCAACTAATTAATTATGTCGAGGCAAGTCAGGCATGTGAGCTAATAAAGAACAATACAGGATAGACATTTGATTTCTTAAGGAAGATGGTAAATTAATCAGCTTAAATTATAGAATACAGAACCTGGTGATGGAAATTTTACAGGAATTCAAAAGATATTTTGCTTCCAGACAATAAAATAATCTTAATACATACTGCAAGTAGCAGTAAAGATTTAAAAGTATAAATATCTTAACTTTTTTAGAACAATGTAGAAAACTATTTTTATGGGGAGAATTTTATGGTAACGGTTTTTCATATCAGTTGCATAGTATTCATAGTTATTCATCACCATATATTTTTTATATGTATATGTGTGTATGTGTGTGTATATATATATATATATATATATATATATATATATATATATATATATATATATTCAGTATATATACAGTATATCTATACATATTCATAAAAGGCAAAGCCCTCACTGACTGACTGACTCATCACTAATTCTTGATCTTCCCGTGTAGGTGGAAGGCTGAAATTTGGCAGGCTCATTCCTTACAGCTTACTTACAAAAGTTAGGCAGGTTTCATTTTGAAATTCTACGCGTAATGGTCATAACTGGAACCTGTTTTTTGGCCATATACTCTAATGGAGGAGGCGGAGTCACATATTGTGTCATCACGCCTCCTACGTAATCACGTGAACTAAAAACAAGGAAGAGATTTACAGCACGAGTCAAACGCGGGAACGAAGGTAAATGACATTAATTTTTGAGTGTCTTTTAATACTGTGTAAGGATACATATTAACACATGTGCAATTAAACGTATGCATTTACGGGGTGATTTCTCAGGCTTAAAAGCTCGCCTTTTATCAAACGCGGGAACAAAGTTAAATGACGTTCTTCAGTGTCTTTTAATACTGTGTAAGCATACATATTAACACGTGCAATTAAACGTGTGCATTTACGGGGTGATTTCTCAGGCTTAAAAGCTCGCCTTTTATTAAAGAGGTAAATGCAAACTGTTTTCATTCTGAAGGGCACAAACCACGTTAGATTTCAGACGTTAAACGCGCAAAAATGTCGGCAAACCAGATAAATAAGCGCAACATATTATCAGTTGTATTGTATGCTTACAATACATATAGAAATGTGTTAATCGTTAACTAATATTATGGGATGGTGTTTTTCGACTCGCGCCTTGATTTAAACAATTGCATTTCTTGGTGGGTTTGCGTAGCTTATTGTCAATATCTTAACACCTCTTTTTAAGACTTAATTTAAAAAGGTTTTCTTTTGTTCTTAATTAAAATTTAAAAGCAATACTTCACCGCTGCGAAGCCCCTCTAGCGCTGACGTCCGAGGTTCGATTACCATAAGCGAGTGCAGTGAGTGTGTACGCCTTATGAGCCAAGAATAAGGGGGAAAGACGTGTCGCGTACTCTTTGCATTGTTTGACAGTAAACTATTTTCAACCATTCTATGATCTGCTTCTCACAACTGAAGGCACTGTGGCTGATGTTACCTCACATGCTGGCCAACCATAAGCGTTACCTGGTAGGTAACCAGCCACTCACTTCACTCCCATACGGGAATCGAACCTCGGACGTCAGCGCTACATGCGAAGCCCCTAAAATTGCGCCACGGCGTGTGGTTCGTTTATTTGACAACATGTAGATCGGGGTAATTACATTCACGGCATACGTAGTCTGATTCACAATCTGATTGTATGGGTGGTTACCTACCAGGTAACGCTTATAGTTGGCCACCAAGTCAGCTGGAAGTGATCACTCGAGTGAAGGCAGCTTCACAAAAAAACAGATCCTTAACAAACTGTTATTAGTATATTTTCCCTCAATTTAAAAAGGTTTTATTTTCATCTTAATAAAAATTTAAAAGCGGTACTTCGCCGGTGCGAAGCGCGTGGATTTGACCGACTGACACATACAGACATATGCATGAGTGCAGGTACTACGGAAAGAAACCACCGTGTAAACCTAAAGGTTAAATTAAGTTCATAGACCTACAAAATGTTGCCATTCATTTGAGGCAAGATTGCTTTTCTTCTGTACAACTATACGTTGCATTCTCAAGAGTGTGCTTGCACGGCTTCGGATATAGATATATGTATGTATGTGTATATATAAATATGTAAGCTTGTAAGTACTGCCTTACTTCTCTTTAAGAAAGGAAGATGTAATGATACTTGATTTAAACGATTCCATGTCTTCCTGGGTTTGCTTAGCTTATTGTCAATAAATTTACACCTTTTTTTAAGACTTATTGACTGAAACGGGCTTTCACGAAAAAAGTTAGGGCTTTGCTACAGGATACACCCTCCACAAGTTAAGCAAGTAAAAATAAAATATATATTTCTGTTTTATTTAAACCTTTTAAGTTCGTATGCATAACCCCATTTGGCTGTTTAGTTTTTTTTTTTTTCTTTCTTCAGTAATATTTAATCTCCTTAAAGAAAAAGAACATATCCATTTTACTTTTTTTGTATCTCTTTAGTAATATTTTAGTGTAAAAGGATAACCAGTATTTAAACCTTTTATGTTACTTTATAAATTTATTTTACACAATGTTGAAAAATTAATAAGAAAGCTACATATTTTGGCAGCTGCTGCTTTAATTTTCAATGAAATGAAAAAACCTCTCCAAGACAAAACATCAATGAAGAAGAAACAGTTTGCACTATCTAAAAATGAGAAACCCTCATTTATAAAAGTTTGCTGCAGATGACTTAACTGAAAATAAATGAATAGTTCCTATGTGTATAATACATATTTATCTATTTTACTTAAGACTTTATTCCAGCAACCTGCAACATCTGAGGTACAATTTCTTACATTACTTTTGTTTTTTGCAGCACAGGCACCTGAAGTGACTTCCTCAGGGTCACACAGTGGTGTCAGTACCAGGATTTGAACTATGCATACAGATGTCCATCCATCCATTATCCAACCCGCTATATCCTAAATACAGGAGCCAATAAGTAGATATGTATATATACAGTATTTATATATATATATATGTATATATATATATATATATATATATATATATATATATATATATATATATATACACACAATATATATATATATATATATATATATATATATATATATACACACAATATATATATATATATATATATATATATATATATATATACACACAATATATATATATATATATATATATATATATATATATATACACACAATATATATATATATATATATATATATATATATATATATATACACACAATATATATATATATATATATATATATATATATATATATATACACACTATATATATATATATATATATATATATATATATATATATATACACACAATATATATATATATATATATATATATATATATATATATATATATATATACACACAATATATATATATATATATATATATATATATATATACACACAATATATATATATATATATATATATATATATATATACACACAATATATATATATATATATATATATATATATACACACAATATATATATATATATATATATATATATATACACACAATATATATATATATATATATACACACAATATATATATATATATATATATATATATATATATATATATATACACACAATATATATATATATATATATATATATATATATATATATATACACACAATATATATATATATATATATATATATATATATATATATATACTAATTAATAAAAGGCAAAGCCCTCACTGACTGACTGACTCACTCATCACTAATTCTGCAACTTCCCGTGTAGGTGGAAGGCTGAAATTTGGCAGGCTGATTCCTTACAGCTTACTTACAAAAGTTAGGCAGGTTTCATTTCGAAATTCAACGCGTAATGGTCATAACTGGAACCTCTTTTTTCACAATATACTGTAATGGACGGCAGCTCAATGGCCGTGGGAGGAGGAGTTGAGTGTCACGTCATCACGCCTCCCACGTAATCACGTGAAAAGACTGTGAACGCAGTAGGGACAAATGAAGGAGGAGCTGCAAACAGCGAAGAACAAAAAATTCATTAAACAATTGAGAAGGGAGCGAAACAATAAGCGAGCGAGTGAAGCATACAAGCATGTTCATAAGGGAAACAAAGCACGGTGTAAAACGTAAGTTTAAATTAAGTTTATGGAAACACTCCCGCTGCGGATTGCAATAACATATTTGCGAGATAAAATTTTAATGAGAAGACACGAGGTATAAACGAACCACACGCCGTAGCGCAATGTTAGGGGCAACAGTTTCAACCATTCTATGATCTGCTTCTCGCAACTGAAAGACGGCACATGGCGGATGTTAGCCGACTTGCTGACCGCAACGTTAGGGGCTTCAACTCTGGCGCTGACGATAGAGATTCGATTCCCGAGAGGGGATGCAGTGAGTGTGTATGCCTGATGAGCCCAGAATTAGGGAGAAACACGTGTCGCATACTCTTTGCATTATTTGAAAGTAAACTATTAAAACCATTCTATGATCAACTTCTGGGAACAGAAAGAGGGCACGTGGCGGATGTAAGGCGACTTCCTGACCAACCACAAGCGTAACCTGGCAGGTAACCTTCCATACAGTCAGATTGTGATTCAGAAAACGAATGCCATGAATGTAATTACCACGATCTACATACTGTCAAATAAACGAAACACACGCCGTAGCGCGACAGCTGTGAAAAGCGAGGTTCACAAAAAAACTGATCCTTAACAAATTGTTATTGGTATATTTTCGATCCGTTTAAAAAGGTTTTATTTTCTTCTTAAAAAATTAAAAGCAGTACTTCGCCGCAACGAAGCGCGAGAATTTGACTATATATATCTGCTTCTCACAATTAAAAGAGGGCACGTGGCGGATTTTAGACGACTTCATGACCAAACATAAGTGTTACCTGCCAGGTAGGGTTACCACTTTTAATACAAAAAAATAAGGGACGCATACTGCAGCGGGTGCCACATCCCAGTGCCAACACTTTGCAGACTCTACTTAAAAGACCCGCCCTCCTCACTGGACAGTTAAAAAGACCAATCAAACTAACGATGACATCAAGTATTACCCAATCAAAAGTAGGAAAGGAGGCATCTTCATAAAATGCGTGTGGGATGATTTGCATGAGACGCTGCTTTAAAAAAAATGATAAAAAAAATACGGGACAAATCCCGTCCCATATTGATTCAAAACGGGACGCGCAATTTCATTCTCAAATACGGGACGATTCCGTATTTTAAAGGACGGGTGGCAACCCTACAGTGCCAGGTAACCACCCATACAATCAGATTGTGATTCAGACTATGAATGCAATGAATGTAATTACCCCGATCTACATACAAGGCGAAAGTCTTGCAACATTCAAAGATGATGGTTTAGGATAAGTACACCATAGAACATAAAAGAGCTTATGAAGCCTTGAACCGAAAAAAGCAAGATCTCAGAGATTGTAAAAAAAAAAAAAAAATAGGAGGTAATGTCGTTTTACTCGCTGTAGATTTTAGTCAAACATTACCAGTTATTCCATGAGGGAGACCAGCAGATGAACTCAACGCGTGTTTAAAATCTATGCTTCTCCCACGCTCGGTTATATGTCGCGTGTTCTCGGGTAGGTGCACCAAAAAATGTATACATTTAAGCATGTAATGGGCAAACAAAAAATGAGGTATACCCGAAGGCACTGCAGTAGTACTTAATGTAACTTTACTTCTTAAATGTTAATGTTTTACTGTTTAATAATTTATACGCTTCTTATATGTTGTTCAAATTCTTTTATCAAAATACCACTGACAGCGCAATGCCCGATAACGTGGAGTGAATACACCATACGCATCCGCCCACGGCCGCCCTGGTGTGCGCAGATAGGAGTTGATTCTACAATAAAATAAAATAAAGATAAAAAGAGTAATACAATCATCACCCATAAAGCGGATAGTAGACGTGACGTACTATATGTGTACCAGATTTCAAGTCAATAGGTGAAACGGTTTGCGAGCTACAGGTGATTTAAAATCCTGGACAGACAAACGAATAGCCACGGTAGCAAATTACAGAAGAAGATTTTACTGTTTAATAATTTATATTTATATGAAATGTGCTTCTTATATATTACTTCATATTCTCATAGGATAATGATGTTAATGTTGTTTATATTGATTTCTTTGTTATTGAAACTGCATGTATGTGTGTATATGTATGTGTATATATATATATATATATATCTATACTAATAAAAGGCAAAGCCCTCACTGACTCACTGACTGACTGACTGACTCACTCATCACTAATTCTCCAACTTCCCGTGTAGGTAGAAGTCTGAAATTTGGCAGGCTCATTCCTTACAGCTTACTTACAAAAGTTAGGCAGGTTTTATTTCGAAATTCTACGCGTAATGGTCATAACTGGAACCTGTTTTTTGTCCATATACTCTAATGGAGGAGGCGGAGTCACGTATCGCGTCATCACGCCTCCTACGTAATCACGTGAACTGAAAACAAGGAAGAGATTTACAGCACGAGTCGGGAACGAAGGTAAATGACGTTAATTGATGACTGTCTTTTAATACTGTGTACTTGTTGAGTGTCTTTTAATACTGTGTAAGCATACATATTAACACATGTGCAATTAAACATGTGCATTTACGGGGTGATTTCTCAGGCTTAAAAGCTCGCCTTTTATTAAAAAGGTAAATGCAAACTCTTTTCATTCTGAAGTGCACAAACCACGTTAGATTTCAGCCGTTAAACGCGCAAAAATGTCAGTACACCAGATAAATAAGCGCAACATATTATCAGTTGTATTGTATGCTTTGCAATACATATAGAAATGTGTTAATCGTTAACTAATATTATGGGATGGTGTTTTTCGACTTGCGCCTTGATTTAAACGATTGCATGTCTTGGTGGGTTTGCGTAGCTTATTGTCAATATCTTTACACCTCTTTTTAAGACTTAATTTAAAAAGGTTTTCTTTTCTTCTTAATTAAAATTTAAAAGCAATACTTCACCGCTGCGAAGCCCCTCTAGCGCTGACGTCCGACGTTCGATTACCACAAGCGAGTGCAGTGAGTGTGTACGCCTGATGAGCCAAGAATAAGGGGGAAACAGGTGTCGCGTACTCTTTGCATTATTTGACAGTAAACTATTTTCATCCATTCTATGATCTGCTTCTCACAACTGAAGGCACCGTGGCTGATGTTACCTGACTTGCTGGCCAACCATAAGCGTTACCTGGTAGGTAACCAGCCACTCACTTCACTCCAATACGGGAATCGAACCTCGGACGTCAGCGCTAGAGGCGAAGCCCCTAAAATTGCGCCATGGCGTGTGGTTCGTTTATTTGACAGCATGTAGATCGGGGTAATTACATTCACGGCATTCGTAGTCTGATTCACAATCTGATTGTATGGGTGGTTACCTACCAGGTAACGCTTATGGTTAGCCAGCAAGTCAGCTCGAAGTGATCACTCGAGTGAACGCAGCTTCACAAAAAAACAGATCCTTAACAAACTGTTATTGGTATATTTTCCCTCAATTTTAAAAGGTTTTCTTCTTAATAAAAATTTAAAAGCAGTACTTCGCGGGGATTTATATACTGCAGATAGATAGATAGATAGATATAGATGTATATAGATATACATATATATCTATATATAGATATAGATATACTATATATATATATATATATATATACTATATATATAGTATATATATATATACTATATATATATATACTATATATATACTATATATATATATATATATATACTATATATATACATACTATATATATACTATATATATATATATATATATACTATATATATACATACTATATATATATACTATATATATATATATATACTATATATATATATATATATATATATATATATATATATATATATATATATATATATATATATATATATATATATATATATATATATACTATATATATACTATATATATATATATACTATATATATACTATATATATATATATATATATATATACTATATATATATACTATATATATACTATATATATATATATACTATATATATACTATATATATATATATATATATACTATATATATACTATATATATATATATATATACTATATATATACTATATATATATATATATATATATATATATATATATATATATATATATATATATATATATACTATATATACATATATATATATACTATATACAGTGGTGTGAAAAACTATTTGCCCCCTTCCTGATTTCTTATTCTTTTGCATGTTTGTCACACAAAATGTTTCTGATCATCAAACATATTTAACCATTAGTCAAATATAACACAAGTAAACACAAAATGCAGTTTGTAAATGGTGGTTTTTATTATTTAGGGAGAAAAAAAAATCCAAACCTACATGGCCCTGTGTGAAAAAGTAATTGCCCCCTGAACCTAATAACTGGTTGGGCCACCCTTAGCAGCAATAACTGCAATCAAGCGTTTGCGATAACTTGCAATGAGTCTTTTACAGCGCTCTGGAGGAATTTTGGCCCACTCATCTTTGCAAAATTGTTGTAATTCAGCTTTATTTGAGGGTTTTCTAGCATGAACCGCCTTTTTAAGGTCATGCCATAGCATCTCAATTGGATTCAGGTCAGGACTTTGACTAGGCCACTCCAAAGTCTTCATTTTGTTTTTCTTCAGCCATTCAGAGGTGGATTTGCTGGTGTGTTTTGGGTCATTGTCCTGTTGCAGCACCCAAGATCGCTTCAGCTTGAGTTGACGAACAGATGGCCGGACATTCTCCTTCAGGATTTTTTGGTAGACAGTAGAATTCATGGTTCCATCTATCCCAGCAAGCCTTCCAGGTCCTGAAGCAGCAAAACAACCCCAGACCATCACACTACCACCACCATATTTTACTGTTGGTATGATGTTCTTTTTCTGAAATGCTGTGTTCCTTTTACGCCAGATGTAACGGGACATTTGCCTTCCAAAAAGTTCAACTTTTGTCTCATCAGTCCACAAGGTATTTTCCCAAAAGTCTTGGCAATCATTGAGATGTTTCTTAGCAAAATTGAGACGAGCCCTAATGTTCTTTTTGCTTAACAGTGGTTTGCGTCTTGGAAATCTGCCATGCAGGCCGTTTTTGCCCAGTCTCTTTCTTATGGTGGAGTCGTGAACACTGACCTTAATTGAGGCAAGTGAGGCCTGCAGTTCTTTAGACGTTGTCCTGGGGTCTTTTGTGACCTCTCGGATGAGTCGTCTCTGCGCTCTTGGGGTAATTTTGGTCGGCCGGCCACTCCTGGGAAGGTTCACCACTGTTCCATGTTTTTGCCATTTGTGGACAATGGCTCTCACTGTGGTTCGCTGGAGTCCCAAAGCTTTAGAAATGGCTTTATAACCTTTACCAGACTGATAGATCTCAATTACTTCTGTTCTCATTTGTTCCTGAATTTCTTTGGATCTTGGCATGATGTCTAGCTTTTGAGGTGCTTTTGGTCTACTTCTCTGTGTCAGGCAGCTCCTATTTAAGTGATTTCTTGATTGAAACAGGTGTGGCAGTAATCAGGCCTGGGGGTGGCTAAGGAAATTGAACTCAGGTGTGATACACCACAGTTAGGTTATTTTTTAACAAGGGGGCAATTACTTTTTCACACAGGGCCATGTAGGTTTGGATTTTTTTTCTCCCTAAATAATAAAAACCATCATTTAAAAACTGCATTTTGTGTTTACTTGTGTTATATTTGATTAATGGTTAAATGTGTTTGATGATCAGAAACATTTTGTGTGACAAACATGCAAAAGAATAAGAAATCAGGAAGGGGGCAAATAGTTTTTCACACCACTGTATATATATATATATATATACTATATATATATATACTATATATACTATATATATATATATATATATACTATATATATATATTATATATATATATATATTATATATATATACTATATATATACTATATATATACTATATATATATATATATATACTATATATATATACTATATATATATATATATATATACTATATATATATATATATATATATATATATATATATACTATATATATATTATATATATATATTATATATAGTAGTATATAGGGCGGCACGGTGGCGCAGTGGTAGCGCTGCTGCCTCGCAGTTAGGAGACCCGGGTTCGCTTCCCGGGTCCACCCTGCGTGGAGTTTGCATGTTCTCCCCGTGTCTGTGTGGGTTTCCTCCCACAGTCCAAAGACATGCAGGTTAGGTGGATTGGTGATTCTAAATTAGCCCTAGTGTGTGCTTGGTGTGTGGGTGTGTTTGTGTGTGTTCTGCGGTGGGTTGGCACCCTGCCCGGGATTGGTTCCCTGCCTTGTGCCCTGTGTTGGCTGGGATTGGCTTCAGCAGACCCCCCGTGACCCTGTGTTCGGATTCAGCGGGTTGGAAAATGGATGGATGGATGGATGTATATATATGTGTATATATATGTAGATGTGTGTGTGTGTGTGTGTATGTATGTATGTATGTATGTATGTGTGTATATATATGTATGTGTATGTATGTATGTGTATATGTATATATGTGTATGTGTGTATATATATGTTGATATGTGTATATATATATATATGTCGATGTGCATATATATATATATATATATGTAGATATGTGTATATGTAGATATGTATATATATATGTATATGTATATATATGTTTATGTGTGTGTGTGTATTATATATATAAAAAACTAGGGATGCACCGATACCGAAACGGGTATCTGGTATCGGCCTCGATACCACATTTTCTAAAGTACTCGTACTCGTTAAAAGTCCCCCGATACCGGGGACTGATACCACGGTCTGAGAAATGTCTATGTTTGAGCGGCATGTAAGGGGTTAATCACAGGCGCCAAGTGCCCGGCTGCAGCTCAGAGCGGGGAGAAGGCGAGGCGAGACATGTCAGCCGTGTGCAACTATTTCAAAGTGAATGAAGACGACAAAACAAAGGCGGACTGCAAATTGTGCTCAGCGAAATTGTCCAGAGGAGGCTCAAAAGATAGCGCATTTAACACAAGTAATTTAATCAAGCACCTAAAATCCCAACACGACAACGAATACAAAGAGTTTACCCACGCTTCTTAACCAACACAACCCACGCTGCAGCAAACTCTTGCAAGACGAAAGAAAATGTCCAGAGACAATCCACGTGCTGTGAAAATAACACAGGCAATTATCGAGTACATTGCATTGAGTGACCAGCCACTCTCGGAGGTAGAAAATGTGGGATTCCTGCGTCTCCTCCATGTTCTGGAGCCCAGATATGATGTCCCAAGCCGCCGCTACATGACTGACACGGAGCTGCCTTAACTACACGACTCCATGAAAAAACATATCCACAGCCTACTGCAAGCCTCCTCTGCGTTTAGTTTCACCACGAATATTTGGACAAGCAATGTTAGCCCCGTGTCGCTAATTAGCCTAACCTCCCACTGGATAGACGAGAGTTTCACGCCACGACGAGCCATATTACATGCGAAAACAATTCCGCGGCTCGCACACCAGCCAGGCTATAGCGCATGTGTTTGAGGAAATGCTCCAGACATGGGGTATACCTAAAACATCAGTACATGTTGTGCTTCGTGACAATGCCAAAAACATGCTTTTCATTTTAAATAAATGTTCTTAATTCCAAACTAGTCCCTTGTTTTTTTTGTTAAATTATATGACTAAAGCTGTTACCTGTAAATTTAAATCATGTTTTTATTAAGTACTCGGTATCGGCGAGTACTGAAATGCAAGTACTCGTACTCGTACTCGTTTTCCAAAAAAGTGGTATCGGTGCATCCCTATAAAAAACAGCAACACTCATAACAATGACAACACAATTACATTGACAATCATGTTACGTTATTTTTAAAATGTTTCCTTTTCTTTTTCATAACCTCTTTAACACACTACTTCTCCGCTGCGAAGCGCGGGTATTTTGCTAGTATAATATAAATAAAAAATACAGGCGAATGTCGACCTTGAAGCCTCTGACTTGCAGTCAGACATAGTACTATTTGCAGTACTCGGCAACTGGCACTAAGGTCATCTTCTGCAAAACATTTGGATTTTTTTTTTTTTCCTCTTTCACAATTCACTTTTCAGTGAGGTAGGTAATTATGTGCCTCAGTGCCATGAGTTGGATCCATCAAACAGGGACTGAATATATGATGTGTGTGTGTGCATATATAATATAAAATTTCTAGACTAAAATGGAATGGCAGAGGCAGGTTATCTATTTGAAAAATAAAAAATATCAATGTTCAACTGCAGTAAATAGCTGCAAACCCCTGCTCAACAAAATGCAATACAGTAGACCCCCGCAAAGTCACGGTTCAGAGTTCGTGGCCTCAGTCATTCACAATTTTTTCCTTAGAACCTATCTAATAATTGTTAGAGGAAACCACAAATATCCTCCTTAATTTTTATGGCTTTTTTCATGGCAACACTGTACTGTAGAGAGAACAGGAAGCAACTGTAGAGGAAAATGCGGCTTGGGATGGTGAATGTAGCCAATTGAATTTGAAACTGCAACTCCCAGCAGTCCCTGCAGTGGCTCTGATTGGTCTTCTGCTGAGGGTGCTGGGGCTGTTGGGGTCAAAGGATGTCAGCGCGGCTTTTAAAAATGGGGCCGGTGACCAAAAGTAAAAAAACAGTTTTTGTAATTTGTGTTTCAAGTTCCTGTCTGTCTGCCTTCAGTTGAGTTACCTGTACTTATTTGTTTTGTCCTGGATTGTTTTGTGGTTGGCGTCTGGATTGTCTGCTATCTGCCTGTGTACATGAGGACTGTAAGTGGATTCATGGCCATCCTGCAAAGAAAGGAGTGCTCCTGAACCCGTCCACCCGTCTTCACCATTTCAGGAACTAGCAGTAGGACTATCTGTACATTCCCATTCAACGTGCAGATCTCTGGACAATTTTCATCATTACATTTCATCTGTTGCCGTTTTTCATGAACTTTTTTCATGATTTATTGTGTGTGTTTTGTTTGTGCTTTGTTGTATTTAATGTGCACAGTAATCACCGTAAGGGGAACAGGGGGTGGTACTGGTATCGTTTTCATTTATTTTGTTTTGTTTAGATTCTTGATTACCGGGTTGCTTTGTTTTTGTCTCTGTTTGTGAGTGTGTGCGGGTCAGGCCAAGGCTGGGTGCGTCCCTGGAATCTCCCACCATAAAAATAAATAAATCGCCATCTTCTCGACGGTATGAATCTTAGCAGCATCCGACCGCTACAGCGTTATTCATTTCTCCTTGCTGCTGATTGACTGTGATGCATCTCCAGTTGAGTGTTCTTGCGTTTTCCGTTTTGTTCCTCTTAACCCTTGAACTGCCACAACCGGCTATAGTCATTTCCCAGTGCCATTTGCGAGCACGCAGGAGCTGATTAATCAGTGCTGTTCTTTAGTTGAGCAGCCAGCTCATGACCACTACCAGCCCCTTGTGAGCAGGGGAGCTGAACGCACCCCTAGAAGATATGGACTCTCCTCAAAAAAACACTCTTAAAAAATGCTGATGGAGCAATGTGAAGGTAAGTCTCTTACTTGCTGGGCTTACTTGCAGCTGCTCTGTCGCGTGATATGCTTTTTGCGTGACTCTATGCTTACTTAAAAGCCTGAACAGCACCTGTCCTTTTTGGCTGAATGCTTCGTTTCTCTCTCCTCCTCCAGACATCCTCTGCTCCTGTTGGGGGTCCCGCACCCGTTGTGCTCCCCTATGATGTTTGTCTATTCTTTAATCGAGAACTAACTGCACACTGAGCTCGTTTTACTTCTGAAAGAGACATGTTTGTTTGAAGTGTTTGCAGAGACAGGAACTTTATTCAATCTCCTGTGTTTCTGTGCAGTTCTGTGACCCAAGTGTGACACCCTGCAGCACTGCAGCCTCACTGTACCTGATTTTGAGCCGCTGCACTAGACTAGCCTGCAAGCATCAGCGCTTACCTCTGTGTGCTTGCATGCAGCCAGTTCAAGTGCAGTTGGCTTGGTAATTTACTGAATTTCATCCATAGCGTCAGTTGCACCTTGTACATATTGTTCCAGTAGTTTTTTTAAATAGTTTTTACAGTTCATTAGCAGTGTGTAATATGATCAGTGTTGCAGTAATTGTGATGCTCTTTGCATGAAAAAAAGTGTTCCATTAAAATTTCACTTTTTCTTTGTGAACATTTACTTAAGTGCAGCAAAAAAGTATTTGCTGTCTAGGGATGCATTAACCCCCAAGTATGTGGCAGTGTGACGGTTAAAGCCCCAAGATGCCGCCGAAATGCTCTGCACCTTCTAAGGCTTCTAGCAATGAAAACACACTTGCATGAATATATATACATATAGTACATATAGCAGTAACATCGGTAGTTTACATTCTAGCACTGCGGGAGATATAGCAGTACAGTATACAGGTTTACCTTTACATTCTTTATTTTTAGGTAATGTATTAAGCTCAGTTTGAAATGAAAGTGTTTTGGAGGCATATTTAGGGTTTAAAATATACAAATAGGCATTTTTTTTAACCACATCCAAAAGCAGCAGTTTTTCACAATTCACTGGTGCTCTAGGAATGTAACCCCCCTCGAATTTTGGGGGTGTACTAAACTACTTAATTTTTATTGGGCAGCTAGTACAGGTCAACTGTTGGGACTGTTTTCTTTCACTACATTAACACTAGAATCCCTGAAGCCTATGAAAAAGGTTGTAATGCCGGGCCACTTTATTCTTTCACACCAGGAGGTGCAAAGGAATTTAAGGTGGGGCTGACGTTATGACTTTTTTTGTAGGCTTCAGGGATTCTAAGGTTAAACTCATGGATTATTATCCTACTATCTCTGTATATACAGTGCATCACTTTTTCCACATTTTGTTATGTTACAGCCTTATTCCAAAATGGATTAAATTCTTTTTTTTTCCTCAGAATTCTACATACAACACCCCATAATGACAACGTGAAAAAAGTTTACTTGAGGTTTTTGCAAATTTATTAAAAATAAAAAAACTGAGAAATCCCATGTACATAAGTATTCACAGCCTTTGCTCAATACTTTGTCGATGCACCTTTGGCAGCAATTACAGCCTCAAGTCTTTTTGAATATGATGCCACAAGCATGGCACACCTATCCTTGGCCAGTTTCGCCCATTCCTTTTTGCAGCACCTCTCAAGCTCCATCAGGTTGGATGGGAAGCATCAGTGCACAGCCATTTTAAGATCTCTCCAGAGATGTTCAATCGGATTGAAGTCTGGGCTCTGGCTGGGCCACTCAAGGACATACACTGAGTTGTCCCGAAGCCACTCCTTTGATATCTTGGCTGTGTGCTTAGGGTCGTTGTCCTGCTGAAAGATGAACCGTCGCTCCAGTCTGAGGTCAAGAGCGCTCTGGAGCAGGTTTTCATCCAGGATGTCTCTGTACATTGCTGCAGTCATCTTTCCCTTTATCCTGACTAGTCTCCCTGTCCCTGCCACTGAAAAACATCCCCACAGCATGATGCTGCCACCACCATGCTTCACTGTAGGGATGGTATTGGCCTGATGATGAGCGGTGCCTGGTTTCCTCCAAACGTGATGCCTGGCATTCACACCAAAGAGTTCAATCTTTGTCTTATCAGACCAGAGAATTTTCTTTCTCATGGTCTGAGAGTTACTAAGGAGTGGCTTCCGTCTGGCCACTCTACCATACAGGCCTTATTGGTGGATTGCTGCAGAGATGGTTGTCCTTCTGGAAGGTTCTCTTCTCTCCACAGAGGACCTCTGGAGCTCTGACAGAGTGACCATCGGGTTCTTGGTCACCTCCCTGACTAAGGCCCTTCTCCCCCGATCGCTCAGTTTAGATGGCAGGCCAGCTCTAGGAAGAGTCCTGGTGGTTTCGAACTTCTTCCACTTACGGATGATGGAGGCCACTGTGCTCATTGGGACCTTCAAAACAGCAGAAATTTTTCTGTAACCTTCCCCAGATTTGTGCCTCGAGACAATCCTGTCTCGGAGGTCTACAGACCATTCCTTTGACTTCATGCTTGGTGTGTGCCTTTCCAAATCATGTCCAATCAACTGAATTTACCACAGGTGGACTCCAATTAAGCTGCAGAAACATCTCAAGGGGAAACAGGATGCACCTGAGCTCAATTTTGAGCTTCATGGCAAAGGCTGTGAATACGTATGTACACGTGCTTTATCAATTTTTTTATTTTTAATAAATTTGCAAAAAGCTCAAGTAAACTATTTTCATGTTGTCATTATGGGGTGTTGTGTGAATTCTGAGGAAAAAAATTTATTTAATCCATTTTGGAATAAGGCTGTAACATAACAAAATGTGGAAAAAGTGATGCGCTGTATAAAGTAAAGTTACATTAACATTTTAAAAATGTATAAAACACAGAAGAGAATGTGAATAACTAAATCATTTAATGAAAAATTTGGAATAACTTAGAAGTGGTACTAGGTAAAGATCATCTCATTCTACAAAAATATAAGAGAAATGAAATTAATCTTTAAGAGTGATTTAAGTGCTTTATGAAAAACTAACTGCCTACCAAAGTTCTGCCCAATTCTGCTCATCTCACTGAGCCATAGTACACTGATTTTGCCTTTTAACAGTAGAGGTAATATTATCTGACTTGAGGCTGGATGTATCTGATTTTAGGACTTGGTGAGGACTAAATGAATGTTAGCTGTGTCCTGATAAGTGAAAATCAGAGAACTGAATCCAACTTTTTCACAGGACAATTAAGCTCATCAGTACTTCATTGTGATAATGCTGTCTTATCTACTTGCCTTTTTTTGTTTTGTTAATGTTTCTACAGCTCAATACAGAGTGTCTCAGCAGTTTTCCCACGATGTAACCAGCCATAACTTTGTTGAAAGATTTAAATCTAACTAATTTTGTAAATTTATCAATTGTTGTTAAGCACTTTGAAATGGTATATACTTGCTGTGAAGATATCATAAAAGACTAAATTTGGTGGTCTGATCTTACCATTTGATATTTTGGTAGCAGTGACTGAAGTGTTTGTTGATTGAGGCAGAACAATGAATTTGGGCCAACTCCTGGAAATCCTATAGGAGATCCAGGGTTATTCAGCAGAAGACCTAAAACCTCATTAACGTTATGCACACACTAATGGAGTATTGATTAGGTAACAGTAAAAGCCACAGTGAGGTGGCTTCAGAACAAAAACAGAAATGTCCAGCTTGAACTTCATTGAAAACGTACCGAAACACTCAAAAGATATTCAATTTAGCTTCCCACACCTTGATTAAAGAATTTTCAAAGCTCTTGTAGTTCTAATGTACCAAAGAAAAGACATCAGAGTAAGCGGGTCTGTATTGGGGGATTGGACAGTAAATTAAAGTGATGAACAACCATTAACATTGTTGGCTCAAGATGATTATTTTGTACAGACACTGAATTCATCATTATCACAACCCTGTTACTTAATGTTGTACACAACAGTCTTTCACCTAATTATCATTCACTGTTATGATCACTTGATACCCCACTTCAAAGATCTTCTCCTTCTTCACCATTTTCTGTTTTTTTACTGTATTATTTTTTTAATTCCTCATACAGTATATCAGCACTAGTGTTGATCAGTGAATTTCTCCCAGCGTTATTCGCAGTGAATTTGCTGCATTCACGTTCTCCCTGGTTTGTCGAAATATTTACTCATAATTCAACCAGTTTAGAAGAACATTTTCCCCAGTGCCCATAATGCTTTGAAAAGCCAGCACGACATCCCCCAGAGCTGTAACTGACAACATTAGATGAGACCAACCCCCCAACCCCCCCAGGTGTATAATGCTGATCATTTGCATTACAGACACTGTGGGACTTAGTTAGTGGTACAACAGGTAAGTAAATAATGCTGGTTCTCAAAATTTTATTTTTATGAAACTTATACAGCATAAATAATGAGTTATCTCTGGTCTGTCGCCAAATGTGCAGGTCGATCTTTGACTTCCACGTCAGTATAAGAGAAGGAGGTGCATGCCCTAAGCATACATAATTAGCCACGTGGAGATAAAAAAACAAACCTTGAAGGAGCCTGACGCCCCACAAACACAGGAGACTCTTTCATTATTATTATTAATTAATAGATTGACTATTATTTACAAGACTTTTCTATATTTTTGATAGAAGAAAAAGTGCAAAGCATCAGTTTGGAGAGCCTTCATTGTGAATTCAAAAAATAGAACGAGCCAGCGGCTTCAATAATGACATGTCACTTTGAATTTTCTGCCTTTAAAAGACCTGTGCATTTTTCTGACTTTTAACTACTATTTCAGCATTTCCACTTTGTTTTGACAAAATATATGATTGTACGTCTCTGCGTTCTTTCTTCTTTGATCTCACTCGGGCATGGTGGTGCAGTGGTTGGCACTGTTGCCGCGCAGCTCAGGTCACCTTTTTGGCCACAATAATCAGTCCAGTATAGTTGGCAGACATTTCCCTACCCCTCAGGAACACTTTAAAGATGATTGCACCATTACAATCCAGTCAAAACTAGTTCAGTTAGTCCTTTCCCATTGACATCAATACATTTCGCCGGGTTCTGCAATATTGGCAAACATTTCTTGATTTCTCTGAACTGAAGGTGAAGCAAATGCCATGGAGTTTGTTCATCACTAATCAGCAACTAGTTTTCTCTTTGGAGTTCATGATATGAAAATGTTTAGAACTGAAGTGAGTGAGTGAGTAGGGTTGAGTAGTTGCCCATTTTTACTTTCTCATATACATAGTATAGAGAAAATATAGGAATTGTGAAAAAAATTGAACTCGAGATTTTGATGAATCTTGACATTTTAGACATTCCTGGGTCCAAAAATACCATTTTTGAAATGATGTATCTCCGTGTGTAAACAAGAAGACTCAAAAACGCTTTGACCTTGGTCAATGAGATTTTGAACACTAGTTTTTATATCAAAAATAAGTAATCCTATCAACTTTTGGGCCCGTTCTGACAGCCGTAAGTGGTACTTTAACTGAATACTTTTGTGAATTTTCAAGTAAACTATGCTTATAATTACAGATAGATGATTCAAATTTTGAATAGGTATTTATAATGATAAAAAGCAAACAGATATGAAATTTGAGAAAAATTACTCAACCGGAAGTAGTATTTTATTTAAACAACCATCCGAATTTTTTTATCATGAAAATATAAATGTGTACATGATACTAAAAACTGTATTTAATATAACACATTCTTTTAATAACTGCCCTGTATTATTTTTATTTTAATTTATACATAATCAGTTTAACAATAACATGTAAACATTGAACATTCCATGTAAATATAAAGATGTAATGGGAACAATAAGCTGCCTATGTCCCCGTTGTATTCCTGATAATACATTTCATTTTGTTTTTTTTTTTTTTTATTTCCGCCATCATTATAATAATTAAATGTAGCTAAATGCAGTTTTACCTATAGCAATTTATTGCCACAAATATTATATAATAACATTTTTGCTATGTTTTTGGTGATTATAACTCTTTTTACTTTGCATGTAATCTAGGTAATGCATATGTAATCATTGACCTCCCTAAGTGCGAAAATATCATTTTAGTATAAAGTTTGATTATAAATAGAGATAAATGATTGTGTATTCATATTATCAAGTTATGATGAGAAACAAAGAGATATGATATTTGAGAAATATTGCACAACTGAAGTGGTTTTGATGACCTTCTCCTCTATCTCAGTATACGAGAAAGTCGAGGGGAGCGCACACACGATTTTTCTGAGGGCACAGCTAGATGTTGATTAATTGTAAACATCACACAAATAAGTTGGGCTGAGTGGCCCACTCTTATCTAATCCTTGTTATGCTTTATTGTTATGTGTTATCTGTCTTCACCAGCTTTGTATTTGGAGTTTTTCTTTCCAGCCTTGATTGTTGTCTTGTATCAGTGTTGTAGTCATTATACCTACTGAAACAACCCCAAATTTGGTGCAGGGTTGGCATTACAATTTGTATAGTGCTAGTGCACAATTTTAGTAAAAGTTGTGGTTATGGAAACATTCAAGCAAAATCATCAAAATCATAGATGCACACATGCTGAAAGCAAGTTATTCTACGGAAATATTAATTGTAGTTAATATCTCCTCCATACAAAACACACCTCAACATAACAGGGAGAAGTGACTTAAGTGATGGAAATTCATGGGAGGGTCAAATTGGATTGTTTTATATGCTAAAGAAACAAACACGAGGAAGTACTGTTTGCGCTAAGTTTAAATGCATTTCAACATGTTAACCACATTGCAATTAAATTCGTATGTATGTGGTTCATTTCATTTTAGTATAGTTTTATTGTGTCACAATTTAAAACATTTCAATCATAATCGACTTGTTTTTCACACAATTTCAGTTTAAAATGCAGTATGAAGCATGCTTAATTTATCTCCATACATCGCATGTCATAAATAAAAGCAAATAAATTGTATTTCGCTTGGCGTCTTTTCCGAGCATATTACATTTCTATTCCAGCCCATGCATTAATCACGTTAAAACTGAAGGTAATGAAATGACCGATCAGCATCAAATGGTGGATCAAAGGGGCATTCCTATCACAAGTGTAAACACTCAGCAGGAAAGATGTGGAATGTGGAGTTGATAAGGCAGGACACCTGCACTCTGATTGAAAAAATGGAAGCCAGCAGTGTAAGTGACAATTTCTTTCTCTTAAACATCATCTGGTTATGGGAAAGCTCCGGTGTAATAGAAGCAGCAACATGAGAAGAATTTCCATCAATTACAGTGACATCCTTATAACTCATTCAGAAGCTAATGTCTTGAAAAGATGCAGTATGCAATTATGTATGTCATCAATTGGAGCATTTGTACACCAGTACACACTTAAATATAGTTTGTAAATACCTGCAGATAGGGATGACCGTACCGGCTATTTCTAAACTTCTCCATGTATTAGTCAGGACTATCTGAAGAAGAATGGAACAATATAACATAAAGCAAGCATAACATAAGAATAAACTTTCAACAAAACCTAAAACATACATCTCACTTTTTCAGTTATCACTCCACATTGAAGAAACCATTGCTTTCCACCAAAACACAAAAATATATAGAAGAAGAAATGCCTCTCACCCCAACTGTTGACACCCCTTGATCCACCTTTTGGTGTTGATTGGTCTTTTAATCATGTCAAAACTAAATGTAATCAATGTGTGGTCTTGAACTGAAATGCAGTACACGTGGAGAAGCCACTAAGCAGAACACTATGTTTGCTTTGCATTGAGTTATGACATGCGATTGATGGACATCAATTAAAATGTTGCACACTTTTGTACTGCTTTTTAAACTGACATGAAAATGATATGCCATAATGCAATGCAATCTAGTATTTGCCTGATATGTGTTTAATTATAATATGATAAAACGTGCCAAAATTGAATGCACCAAATACGGATCACGTTGCAATGTAGTTAAAGCATCGGCATGAATAATTTTCCATAAAACATAACAAACTCATTTGTTCATTTTCCAAACCTGCTTATTCCTATTTGGAGTAATCCAGTGGCTAGCCCAGCATTATCAGGCACAAAAGTGGAACCAACCTTTAATGGAAAACCAATCTACAATATAATGTACACATCCACATTAGGTTGCACTACTGGATCACATCAACCTAAACTTCAAGTCTTGGAATGGGGGAGGAAAATTGAAGCTTCACTAGCTGCAAGTATATGAAGAGAATATCCCAATCTATGGCAACCAACCAGGAAATGAATTGCCCAAAGGGGAAGTCCACACTGTCTAGAGGTAGCTCCTGCACCACTGAGTACAAATTTGAATATAGAAAGTACAGTGCTACATTCTTCAAAAATACTCTGTCAGTAATTCTAAAGAGCAAAGGGCACAAACTACCCATTACACCAGTGAACATATGCAAATCTGCTAGTGCAAACAATGGACATTGTCAAGTTTATCCTGTTACTCTACTGTTAGATCTGCTTTTTCTGTTTCCTCTCATCCCTATTGCTGTTGAAACCACACTGCCTTTTCCAGTCTAACAGATGTGGTCATGGTCAAGCTCTAAATCCTTGTGGTTGACCTTATTCAAGCTTGGTGACCAGTCCCAAAATGCAGGACACTTCACTTTGGTGGTGTGTAGGTGCAGAGGGCCTCAAGCTGAATGAGCCCAATATAAAGAAAAGACCACCCCAAAGTTGAAGGCCAAATTAGTCGCTTGACCTGACAGAGCTCTCGTTTCCCTTGACTGGCTAAGACAGTCGTTGGCTGCACTACATATGGGGTTTATATCCAAAGTTATGTCCTGAAAGCACATTTGGAATGATGAGCAAGGGGAGTGCCAGCCAACCACATAAAACCCAATTCTGCAAGGAAAGGTGGTGTGGGAAACACCTGGCTGTGGAGGGTGTGATTCCACAATTGGAGAGTGAATTGGGACTCAACTGCAATGAGCCTGATATGAAGAAAAGACTTCTTCGTCATTAGAAGCCCAATTAATCATGTGAACAGATGGATTTCTCATTTACCTCGACTGGCTAAGATAGTTGTTTGCTTACAACACTCTTTGACTGGAGTACATACAAGTTTGTATCCTGCTAGCCCAGAGTACAACCTGCTTAGGGACTGTATCCTAAATGAAGAGGATTTGGTTACACGAGCTTTCATGAAACACACTAGGGAAATGTGATGAAGGCTATGGCCAACAGCACATACAAAAGAGACTGAAATAAATAACTGCGACGTGGGACAAGTTTCGTCACACACTACAGTAAGTGACCTTAATCAGCCACTTTCTCTGCAAGATTTTTTTTTTTAATTCAAAATTGAAACTGGCAATTTTTATACCACTCAGGGTAGGGGCACATGTGCCCAGCATCCTGCATAAGAGCAGGGAAAAGCTCTGCCTGAGGTAACACATGCAGGAAGGGCACCACTGGTAGCTAAGAAGCTTTCCTATTTGCAGGGTGCAGCATGTTCTATTTCTCTCCTCCGTGTTAAAGGTCCTCTGCATTTTTTAACCAAACTATGGCATTTGGCTGCCAGTGCCACAGCGTGAATTCCTGAACTGAAACAAAGACAAATAAGCTACCCCTCTCCATGATCCCCACAAGTGGACAAATGCACATGGTTTGAACATCAAAGTTCACCTAGAGCCTGAGAGTTTAAACCTAGAATCGAAGTGTTCCAGGAGTTTGTTAATTATATTTTGGCACAATGAGCTAAGGCCCACCTTGTCTTACTTAATTCCATTTGCATTTGATATACCTGAAGCTAACACAAGTCAACCCAGTAATCCAGTTTTCTTTTTTATTAAATGCCATAAGATTATTTTTCCTCAAGTTTGGGCTAAGCAGTGAAGATTTCTTAGTAATAATCAAGTCAACAAGGAAAAATCATCTGGGCTGATCTAAGCAATGATGAGGAAGCATTGACCTTGATTGAGGATATTGTTGGGAGATTAAACTCCATCGCCCAGCAGACACCTGACTGAATTGAATTTCTTTCTGTGTCTGCTAGGCTGTAACGATGGATGAGATCTGACCATCTTCAGTATTGTGCAGAAGGTTAGGTCAATACTTCTGTTTCTGGATTAGTACACTGGGATGGCAGTCACCCTTTAAAAAAAAAAACAAAAAAAAAAAAACAGAAGCAGGGTTCCAGATCCTTGAATAGTTTATACTCCAATGCTTAAAAATAGCAAATTTGTCCCATACAATAGTCCAATATCTGAGGTAGACAATAAGACACACCAGAAAGCTGGGGCAGTATCATAGAGAGGGGGTTAAGTACATACCATCACACAAGGGATAGGGGCACATGACTGTGGAGACCTTTATCTTGATTTCTCTCCCTTCCATCTAGCACTTGCTCACAAAGTGATGCATCTGTAAGGCCTCCAACATTTTTAGGGGTTCCCTCCCACCATGTCTTTTCCCTTCTTCCATTTGGCAGAAATGATCATAATCTGTAGACCAACACTACCAGACTGAAACACAGCTTCTTCCCACAGGTAGGCAACCCCCTGAACTCAATGTTAAAACCCCCAATCCCTGCTTGTGCACCCTTGTCATAGGCAGTAATCTACTTTTCTGTTCTGCATTCCTGGTCCATTGTAAATCTTTTGTCATCACTGATTGCTGTTTGTCAAAATGATGTTGATTTGTACAGATGTTGTTCCTTGTTCTACATCCCCTTATGTAATATTACCCACCCCTCTGTGTTGTTATATTGTCATATTTATTGTCTAAATATTGCACTGTGGGCCTGGGATAAATGATTTCATACCACTACTGAATATAGTATACCAAGGTATGTGTAAGGATGGTATGACAATAAAACACCTTTGACTTGACGAGCATCTAATATCAGCTTTTTCCCTAAGGTTGTAATCTCACTGTCTGTTTGTTGTAATTTGAGGAGTACCAAAGGGACAGAAAGTGGTGACTGAGCGGATTTCAATGGGCATGTTGGTGAAGGGAGCAGTGGAGAAGGTGATGGGTAGGTATGGTGTCAAGGAGAGGAATGAAGAAGGTCAGAGGATAGTGGATTTTACCAAAAGGATGGACATGGCTGTGGTGAATACGTATTTTAAGAAGAGGGAGGAACGTAAGATTACATACAAGAGCGGAGGAAGATGCACACAGGTAGATTACATCCTATGCAGAAGAGTTGATCAGAAGGAGATTGAACACTGCAAAGTGGTGGCAGGTGAAAGTGTAGTTAGGTAGCACAGGATGGTGGTCTGTAGGATGATGTTGGAGAACAAGAAGAGAGGGGGAGTAAGGGCAGAGCCAAGGATGAAATGGTGGAAGTTGAAAAAGGAAGATTGCAAGATTGAATTCAGTTAGGAGGTAAGACAGGTACTGGGTGGCAATGAAGAGTTACCAGACAGCTGGGAAACTACAGCAGATGTAGTAAGGGTGACAGCAAGAAGGGTGCTTGGCGTGACATCTGGAAAGAGGAAGGAGGAAAAGGAAACCTGGTGGTGGAATGGGGAAGTACAGGAGAGTATACAGAGGAAGAGGATGGCAAAGAAGAAGTGGGATAGTCAGAGAGATGCAGAAAGTAGACAAGAGTACAAGGAGATACGGTGCAAGGTGAAGAGAGAGGTGGCGAAGGCTAAAGAAAAGGCATATGGTGAGTTGTATGAGAGGTTGGGCACTAAAGACAGAGAAAAGGACCTGTATCGATTGGCTAGACAGAGGAACCAAGCTGGGAAAGATGTGCAGCAGGTTAGGGTGATAAAGGATAAAGATGGAAACGTGCTCACAAGCAAGGAGAGTGTGTTGAGAAGATGGAAAGAGTACTTTGAGAGGCTGATGAATGAAGAGAACAAGACAGGACAGGTTGGATGATGTGGAGATAGTGAATCAGGAACTGCAACGGATTAGCAAGGAGGAATTAAGGACAGCTATGAAGAGGATGAAAAATGGAAAGGCTGTTGGTCCAGATGACTTACCTATGGAAGCATGGAGGTGTTTAGGAGAGATGACGGTTGAGTTTTTAACCAGATTGTTTAATGGAATCTTGGAAAGTGAGAGAATGCCTGAGGAGTGGAGAAGAAGTGTATTGGTGCCAATATTTAAGAATAAGGGGGATGTGCAGGACTGCAGTAACTACAGGGGAATAAAATTGATGACCCACAGCATGAAGTTATGGGAAAGAGTAGTGGAAGCTAGGTTAAGACGTGAGGTGATGATTAGTGAGCAGCAGTATGGTTTCATGCCAAGAAAGAGCACCAGAGATGCAATGTTTGCTCTAAGGATGTTGATGGAAAAGTTTAGAGAAGGCCAGAAGGAGTTGCATTGTGTCTGTGGACCTGGAGAAAGCATATGACAGGGTGCCTCGAGAGGAGCGGTGGTATTGTATGAGGAAGTAGGGAGTGGCAGAGAAGTATGTAAGAGTTGTACAGGATATGTACGAGGGAAGTGTGACAGTGGAGAGGTCTGCGGTAGTAGTGATGGATGCATTCAAGTTGGAGGTGGAATTACATCAGGGATCGGCTCTGAGCCCTTTCTTATTTGCAATGGTGATGGACAGGTTGACAGATGAGATTAGACAGGAGTCCCTGTGGACTATGATGGTTGCTGATGACATTGTGATCTGTAGCGATAGTAGGGAGCAGGTTGAGGAGACCCTGGAGAGGTGGAGATATGCTCTAGAGAGGACAGGAATGAAGGTCAGTAGGAACAAGAAAGAATACGTGTGTAAATGAGAGGGAGGTCAGTGGAATGGTGAGGATGCAGGGAGTAGAGTTGGCGAAGGTGGATGAGTTTAAATACTTGGGATCAACAGTAGAGAGTAATGGGGATTGTGGAAGAGAGGTGAAAAAGAGAGTGCAGGAAGGGTGGAATTGGTGGAGAAGTGTGTCAGGAGTAATTTGTGACAGATGGATATCAGCATGAGTGAAAGGGAAGGTCTACATGACGGTAGTGAGACCAGCCATGTTATATGGGTTGGAGACGGTGGCATTGACTAGAAAGCAGGAGACAGAGCTGGAGGTAGCAGAGTTAAAGATGCTAAGATTTGCACTGGGTGTGACGAGAATGGATAGGATTAGAAATTAGTACATTTGAGGGTCAGAGAAGCAAGATTGCGTTGGTTTGGACATGTGAAGAGGAGAGATGCTGGGTATATTGGGAGAAGGATGCTAAGGATAGAGCTGCCAGGGAAGAGGAAAAGAGGAAGACCTAAGTGAAGGTTTGTGGATGTGGCGAGAGAGGACATGCAGGTGATGGGTGTAACAGAACAAGATGTAGAAGAGAGAAAGATATGGAAGAAGATGATCCGCTGTGGCAACCCCTAACGGGAGCAGCCGAAAGAAGAGGTTGACATGCACTGGACAGTGAGTGAAGATGACCTCAGGTAATCTCCGATTTTTTTTTTTTTTTTTTATTAGTGTAGGATGGCACAGTACCAAGCACTTTTGACTCATGGATCAAGCACCTTGTTTTATATTCTGTGCCAGGTCACTGTCTGTGTAGGTTTTCCAACTAATTCCCCAAAGATATGCAGATCAGGCTAATTAAGACTCTAAATTGGCCACCTGTGAGCATCATGTATGAGACCCTAAGATGGACTTGCCCCTATGTTGCTAGATTGGACTAAGCTTGACTGAGAAAGTAATGTTATGCTTTGTTTAGGGTCTTGTGCAGCTAGAGCTTATCCTGGCACTTTTCTGTACAACTCTGGAACCAGGACTGGCTTAAGGGTACTTAGACAGAGTTGGTTACAAAAGAGACCTGCAATAGACGGTCCACCTTTAAGATCTGCGTGGTTATATCCGTAATTGTGATCAACCAAGGAGGAAGGGTAGGGTTCCCCCTTATTGAAAGCATATGAAATGATGTCTTGATGCCCCACGATGCCTACAGCCTGCCCTGCCTGGAAGGTGTGTTAGTCAAGTAAGGATCCATAATTCATGGGCCCCTCGACCTGTTAAGACATCAGGCTCCCCTTATCGAACCCTTGATGCTAGCCAAAACTAACCTACATGCACATTGACTAAAAGCACATTATTTAACCAAATGCTGATGTTTATGTGCATTCATAGGACATCAAACACAATGTAGTAATTATGCTAGGCAAGTAAATTGCACATGCTACCTCATTTATACTATAATGTTTTGTGCTGGGTCTGACTCCTGAAATTTGGTTTCATTTTTATTTGGGCACACCTGACATTTAGGCCTCCAACAGGCCCGTTCTGGGGACCCGTATATGATGGCAGTCAATCGCAAAGCGCATACACGTTCAAGTCGATATTTACGAATACCCCGTTAATTAACCTAAACCGTACATCTCTAGGGTGCTGGAGAGAACACGCGAACACCAGGAGAGCAAACAGGAAACGATCCACCTGCAAGTTAGTCCTGGGCTGGGATGGGATGCATGCAGCCTGTTTAGGTGGCACATTCTGGGGTGGGGGGGGAATGATTTGTGGTTTTATTTCCACCAATTGTAGCGTATGCTAATATTTTCCTTCAGTCCCTTACAACACAAATACTAAATACACCCTTGATGTTTTGTTTTTTTTAATATTTTTTATGTTCATTGTCGTATTTTTTTATTGATGAAGACCCCAAATTACATACCTACGACTCACGGGGTGATTGCTTGTAGAAGCCTTATAGTCGGTATCCCCTGCACGTAGTTTAGCGCGGAGCGGTGGCTCGCCGCAGCTGCAGCATGGGAAGGTCCTGCCCCATTACCTCACTGCATCATATGACAATCGGAAGAGGTATTTTCGCTGCCTGTGCTGGCTGCTCTGCTTCTCTTTCCTTTGGAGCCGTGTGAGGCACATGATTGCTACAGAGTCAGGTCAGTAGCGAGCTGCTTTTGTTTATTTTGTGCATTTCAGCTACAGCAGTGGGCACGTTACGAGACGCTTTGTGTGCATTTCCGTGGGTTTTATGTGATTTAAAGGGACGCGAAGGAGCTCAAGGTTGTGAGAGGGAATGATGCCATGATGCCGCGCAGGCGCTACAAAAACCTACTTCTGCGCCCATAATCGGTGTCGCCGAGTTTTTAATATCTGTACGCCTGTGCTTTACTTAACAGTTTGTCCATTTTTACCTATTTATTTTTGCAGAGAATTTCGAACTAGTTACTGTGGCAGCAATATCCTGTTTGGCGCTTGCAACTGTAACCGCCGCGGGGTGGGGTTTCAAGCAGTCGCTGGAATCGGGCTAAGAGGCTCAGCGTTCCCGATGACTCGTAGTTTTTGCCGAAGGCTTGTTCAACTCATCGGCCCCTTGTCTGTCGTGCTAGTTTCTGCTTGCGACAGATGACAGGGGCACGGGGGTGCGACCCACATTCTGCATCCATCCACTCTCCACCTCCGTTTTCCGCATCGTTTACCAGACGACCACAGGTGAGACACGCCCGTAAGGCTGAGAAGGTGCCCGCAGTCATCCTTCACGTTTGCCCTTCCGCGAACTGGAGAATGGGCAATGACAAAAATGCCGATATCGGGGCGTGTAACGCCGATCCAAGGGATTATTTTTGTGCTATAGCGAAAATGGCCGTTGCTTTGTTTCAGAATTAGAAGAAATGTCTACATGGCTCGGGTATAAACTCGCAGAGATGCTGTGTTCTTGGTGGTGGTGGTTAAGCCGGATTTAGAGCGGGCCTGCGGGAGCGCGCCGAGTGCACACGCGCGCGTTGCTTAGAAACACAAACACGCTCTCGATGGCCGCGCAGAGCCGCTCTTCTTTGTTTCGTGTGATGTCGCTTATCAGAGATTTTTTTTTTGTTTTACAATCTAGGCAGTGTCATTTGAATCTATAAGTATAACGTAACTGCGAATAAAACTGGATAGTTCATACGTCTGGGTTTGTCATTTCCAGCGTTGGCATTATAAATGAAATTAGGTGGTCTTAAAATGACAAGGAATGGGTAAAAGCCATACATGAAAGCCCGTTCGACGTCTGCTGTGTCCATGGATGTCCATCTTTTACCGTATATTCCGTTGCGGCGCACGCAAATTGTTTCTTCTGTCTTTGGATTCAGTGACATTTGTTTCCGGTGCCAAACGTGGCCTAATTATTAAGATGTGCGTTTTCTATCTACATGAC
This sequence comes from Erpetoichthys calabaricus, assembly GCF_900747795.2. Taxonomy (NCBI): domain Eukaryota; kingdom Metazoa; phylum Chordata; class Cladistia; order Polypteriformes; family Polypteridae; genus Erpetoichthys; species Erpetoichthys calabaricus. The sequence goes on from NC_041400.2 coordinate 122,634,376, forward strand.
TGATATTTTTTAAGCAACAACACTTGTTAGGGTTATACGCATAAAAACGTAATAAGTAATGTATGTGCGTTATATACACGGTGGAAGTTGCAAATACAATTAACAAAAGCAGATCGCGAAAATAATGCAAATGAAGGTCCTCCACCTCTAGGCAGATTTACGCTTAAAGAAGGGAAATCCATTAACAATTTCCTTCCACATCCTGAAGAACCGTTGGTCAGGCGGATTGGGAAGACATTTCGCATCCCATCCGGTGGTGATTACAAATATACCAAGCCTTTGGTATTCTGTGACCTTAGAATTAATTGTTTAATGGGTTCAATAAATGAATGAAGTTTTGCTCAGAATGGTTTTTATGGATGAGACTTGAGCACCATATTTAAGCATGACACCCTGTTAGCATTGCACATTTTAAAATTCATAGGTTTATTAACGTCCAGTCATTTGAGCTCTGGCGTTTAAAATCGTAATTTTATTGGTGTAGTGAGTATGAAATGAAAAAAACTGGTGTGTTGGGGTTGCTGGTCAGTGAAGTGCATTCTTTTGGCACTAGATGTTCAGATGCTGACTTGTGCATATTTAGTCAAATATCAGCACTGAGCTATGCCACTGACACATTTTTCCATTTCAGTTACTGAGCTGAATGTTTGTGGGAATCTGTTCATTTACTTAGGCATTGTACAGTAATATGCAGCATTTATTGTGTACAGCTTGGTTTCCATTTCTGTATTCTTCACTTGTGTTTGACCATTGTCAGTACTTTGAAACTTCCCAGTTGGCCTATTTTAGATAATATTATTCCAAGATTCAGTATGATACCAGAGATGGGCGATTTTCAAGTCAAGGCTTTCTTTTTGAACTGCTGACTGTTTCACAATGGTGATAACTGCTGAATAGTGAGTGTTTTTTGACTTGAATCATTTGAGAGATTTACACCCACGGACATTCTTTACAGGTTCTTTTGTGAAGTGCAAATTCTGTTTAACATTTATTCTTTATTGAGGTTTTGTATTTCACTCGCCCCATCAATTCACTAAATGAATACTACTTTTTTTTTTCCAAACTCAAGAAGACAATATTCTGAAAATATCATTGCATCTATTCTTCAAACTTAACCGTTTGTTTGCCAGATTGCTTGAAGATTGTTGTGTTGACAAAAATCAAACATTTTCATAATTATTTTATGTGGTGTCTTTTTTTTTATTCTTAATATTTTTATTGTGTTATCCAAATCAAAGATTTGAGGGCACAGACCTACTATCCTTTTTTCCATAAAAAGGTAACTGGTTTATATATGTAGATAGAGTAATTGCCCAACAAAGCCCCCGTAGCCAACCTTGATGGGCATACACCTTGCCTTTCAGCCTTGTCTATGGGAGAAAGTAGGGTGAAATGACACCTTTTACTGGCTAACTAAATAGATTACAAGTGCAAGCTTTCGAGGCAGCTATGCCCCTTCATCAGGCAAGGTGTAACCTACTTTCTCCTGTATCAATCTATGGCTAACACGGTACAACACTCTACAGCCTTGTCTATGGAAGGCCCCACGAGATTTTCAAACTTGGGTCTCCTCCCGTTAGTCCTCCCATGGGGCTATCAGCACCAAAATAATGATGTTTTTAGTTGTTTCTTAGATGAGGAGGATGTCTGGCCTCGTGAAAGTTGAGGCGATGTACTGTAGAAATGCTAGGCTGTTCTCCAAATCCACAAAGAGCTGCCAATAATGAGGAGTTGCCAGGACTCCCTCTAGCGTCTTAATTCTCACTGGCATATGCTCTCCAGCCTTCATGAAGTTGCACGTATATTTCTGTGTGGTTAGACTTCTTGTGCCAATAGCTTCAGCAATGGGTTTCAGTGCTTGGTTATGGTGTAGGGTATATTGGCCTTACCTTACAGCCTATAGGCAGCAGCTTATAAACCGACCTTTTTATAAAAAAAAGTATTCTGTCACCAGAGGGAAGCTTAAGCTTTTGTGTTTCAGTTTTGCATATTTACTACAATTTCTCTAATACTTGCTGATCATCCATCTGTTTTTGTTATTCCACAGGAAAATGTAAATGTTTGGCTTCTGTGAGTTTATTATAGTAGCTTTATTGAAGAGTGTCACTGTAGTGCACATTATAAAATGAAAGTAAACTAAATTACCAGCCATTATGAATGTAGTGATAATGATAATAAAAAATAACCAGATTTCAATTTGGAACATAAAGGAAAAAAAGGTGAAGGAGGTCATGCACCATATTAAAACATGCATTTATAATTGTTACACTTTTCACAAAATATAAAGTTGATTCGTGTGCAACAATATTATTTTACTTTCACACTCTCTGCTGAAGGTTTTGCTCTATGGTGTCACCAGCTAAATGGTGTCCACTTGCCACACACACACCAGGGTTTCCGATAACAAAAACTGTCTCATCTCGTGTAGCTAAAAGGCCTCATTTTGAATGAGAGTGTCTAAACTTTCACCACTCGGCTCCCATGCTTATGCAACAACAGGTTGGTTATGTTCTCTGTGTGGTTTACAAATCTCTATATGTACAAATCCTGTATTTAGTAATCTGTATAATCTATACTTAAATTTTACATGAAAATATCTTGCCAGCACTTGCACTTAGTGAAGAATGATGTACAAAAAATAAGTTGGATTGTATTGTATTCTGTCCCAGCCCCTGCTACAATGTATACCTGGCAGCAACAACTACAAGACAGGAAACATTTGTATGAATGCCCACACTAACAAACAAATTACTAACATATTACAAATTTCTATATTGTATTAAAAGGAAACCCACATAGACACTACATCCATCCATCCATCCATTACCCAACCCGCTATATCCTAAGTACAGGGTCACGGGGGTCTGCAAGAGCCAATCCCAGCCAACACAGGGCGCAAGGCAGGAAAGAAACCCCGGGCAGGGTGCACACCAAGGACAATTTAGAATCGCCAATGCACCTAACCTGCGTGTCTTTGGACTGTGGGATGAAACCCACGCAGATACGGGGAGAACATGCAAACTCCACACAGGAGGACCTGGGAGGCGAACTCGGGTCTCCTAACTGCGAGGCAGGAGTGCTACCCACTGCGCCATTGTGCCGCCCTTAGATGGTACAAGAAGAGACAAAACTCTGCACAGCCAGTGACAAGACCGGGATTCAGATTCAGCCTCCTGAAGCTATGAAGCATCAGTGCTAATCACTGTGTCACTCTGCTGCCTGTATGAAAACCTGCCTTGTGAAACTAGGAGGTTATTTGTGTTTACAACAACAAAAGCCGGCTATGCTAACTTGTGTATCTGCCTCCAGCAGTAGGTGAATGCAAAAGTTACTCAAAGGATTACATTGCCTTTCCAATTTGATTTTTTTTCCCCTGTTCTGGCAAGGCAAATTTTAATATTTTAACAGTAAGATGTTGATCAGTTCCTTGAAGCTTTTAGGCCACAACAACCACAATTATTTTCCTCATCCTCCATATGTTGCATACTGTTACTCGTTCATTAGAATTTGGTGGCACAGTAGTTAGTGTTGCAGCTGCTTCATAGATTCAACAATGGACTTTGAGTCTAGTACCTGTTTGCTCCCTGTGTTGAGTTTGCATTTTCTCTCCCTTTCTGTTTTTTGTTTTTCTGTTTTTCTCCCTTTTTGTTAATTGCCAGTTCCCAATGGCCCAAAGGTGTGTTGTTTCCCATTGGGATTAATAAAGTCTATCTATCTATCTATCTATCTATCTATCTATCTATCTATCTATCTATCTATCTATCTATCTATCTATCTATCTATCTATTATATAGTGCCCTCTCTATCTATCTATCTATCTATCTATCTATCTATCTATCTATCTATCTATCTATCTATCTATCTATCTATCTATCTATCTATCTATCTATTAATGAGTCCTGTGATGGAATAGGATGCCATTCAAGAAGGATTCCTTGTCTTGATCCTAATTGTGCCAGGGTAGGCCACCACCCCATGTACATCTGAATTGGATTGGGTGTGTTATTTTGATAATGTATTTGTTTTACAGTTTTGTTTAGATATTAATTTCCATAGTGTTGTAGGAGTCAAATCTTGGTGTGACACATTGTCACAATAGTTATTGCCAGTCCTTCACTGATCTAGTTTCCTAGGTTTGAATTCTGCACCCTGATGATGACTGGGTAGTGTTTTGCATATTCTCCCTGTATCAGAATGGGTTTTTCTCCCACATTCCCAAAGATGTGCAGGTTAGGCAGACTGATCATTCCAAACTGGCCCAGTATGATTGCAAGTTTGAGTGTGTGCTTGAGTGGGCCCTGTGATGGATGGTTTCTGGCTTGCTCACAGAGTCTCTAGGATGAGTTTCTGGTTTCCCACCCCTTCCCTCAATATGAGACTGAATAATTTGCTTGCAGAAAGCTGGATATTTAATATAGTCAGTTTGAGTATGGCATGTGTGCTAATACTGTAGCTAAGTAAAATTTCAGACATTCTACAATGTGTTTCTGTATCTAATGTGGGCCATTGCATTTACCATGTCTTTATAAAAATATGAGACTTTTGCTCTGTGCTTTACAAATTAAAATGTACTAGCCTACGCCGCATAATTATGTATTGATGGGTGAACACTTCCTGAAAGACACAGTTGTCCAAATGGGGTGGGTTTGAGGATACAACTGTAAGTGAATGCAAAGATGGAACTCTGGAGAGAGGGCAGGGAAGCGGGCCCGAGAGATTTCGGGTCCTAACCGTCCAACAATGGGTCGGCACAACCGGTAACAATCCTTCTGCAGGTTCACCTACGGAACCCATGTTAGGACATTTACATCCTCTAGATAGGCAAGTTCGATCGTCTGACGCCCATTCCGACCCCGCCATTCTAGTGGGCCGATTTCTTAAGTGATCTCTTAGTCATCGTTCAGTACGCACTGCCTGCTCATGTGTCCGCCACCAACTCCTCACCTGAATTGCTTTCGTCTGTGTACAGTCCACATGCACTTGTGAGTCACATTGACTGTTCATTTTCCACACACCGCTTCAGTCGCATGCACCTGTGAGCCACGTTCGGGCTGGGTGAGGTTTCCCCGTGTTGAGTCAAATTAAGCCACAGGCTCCACACCTGGTGGTGCCCTTCTGTCAATTCCTTTCAGTTTCAGCTTTGGTTTCCGGAGGGAGTATGGTTGCAAAGACTTTGTTTACTGGGTTTGCTGCCCGGTCGGATCATGGGAATAACGCCGCCAGATCGCCAGTCGGCATCGTGTATGGTCGGAACTACGACGGTATGTGATCATCTTCGAACCTTCGACTTTCGTTCTTGATTAATGAAAACATTCTTGGCAAATGCTTTCGCTCTCACGCCATGGTCGACTGTTTAGTGAATTGTTGGT